>NC_057814.1:623506155-623648366 GCF_018294505.1 Triticum aestivum | reverse complement strand
ACGAACCGGGACCATAGGTGGGCATTGGTACCGGTTGGTGCCACGAACAAGTACCATTGGTTTTGCTATATAAGGTAGCACTTGTGAAAAATTCGCCAACTGCTCCCATTCCCCCCGACGCCGTCAGGCCGTTCCTCGTCGTCGTCGCCGCCCCGAGCCCCTGCCCCGACGCCGTCGCCCCGTCCCTGACCCGCCGTCGACGTCGTCCTCGCTGTCGCCGCCCCCGAGCCCTCGCCGCGCGCGTAACCCCTCCCCCACGAGCCCGTCGTCCTCGTTGCCGTCATCGTCGCCGGCCTCGTCGTCGTCCTCGTCACCGGCCTCGTCGCCGTCCTGCCTCGAGCCCCCAGTGAGCCCCTTCCCATCCCGATCCATGCACTGCCGCGGCTGCAGCCGCCCCTGTGCGCTGCCGCCGCCCCGCTGCGCCGCGCCGCCGCCGCTGTTTCTTATGTATGTATGTATGTATGTATGTATGTATATGGATGTATGTATGTATGTATGGATGGACTATATATGCATGTATATGGATGGATGTATGTGTATGTGTTCATATTTTTTTTGTTCATAGTTTTTTGTTCATAGCATTTTTAGGCTGTATAGTTTTATTTTTGTTCAATGTTTATGGTTAGAAGAGGAGAGGAAAAAAATTGTGTTGCAAAAGTTACATTTAAGGTTAGTTCATTCAGTGCATTTTAGATTATTAGTTCTACTGTTAGTGCATTTAAAGTTTGTTTATTTTTAGTTGAACTAGTTAATTAATTAATAAAACTACTTTATTTTACTATATATATAAGTAGTTTATTTTTAGTAAGTACTAATTTATTTTATTTATAGTAAGTGCTTAGTAGTTGAACTAGTTGATTTAATAAAACTACTTTATTTTACTATATATAGAAGTAGTTTATTTTTAGTAAGTACTACTTTATTTTATTTATAGTAAGTGCTTAATTAGTAGTTGAACTAGTTGATTTAATAAAACTACTTTATTTTACTATAGAAATAGTTTATTTTTAGCAAGAAAATTAATAGAACTAGTTTATTTTTTTTAGTTCAAGCAATTATTCCCGCATCGACGTCGACGATGCCTATCCCGCATCCTCGTCGTCGACTCGGCGGAGGAGGCCGGCTTGATCAGAGGGGCCATGTCCGGGATTGGGCTCCGCCGGGCTGGTATTGGGAGGTGCTACCTTTCGGGGAGCGTAGGTTGGTGAGGAGCCAGCCCGTCGTTGACCCGATCCTTGTTTGGTGGCGGTCGCGTGGGCCAGTGACGGTGCCTAGGCTTCCGGACACCACGGAGGTGGTACGTCACGGTGTCAGCGAGGAGGACGAGCACGTCCGTCGCTACATGGTTGCGTTGGAGGGCCGGTTCGACAATACCTGGCAGGTTCTTCAGGGATCTCACTGGAGCTATGATCCTGTGATGGTTCCTTCCCTTTGGGTGTCCACCGCCCGCGCCGATACCCGTCGGGTGCTACGGTTCTAGCTGTACTAGCGATGCTATATATATGTATGATAGTATTCGAGGTGTATTAGTGATAATATTCGACGATGTACGGACGAAAGAGATGATGTAGTTTTGCTTATAATTGAATGCATGCTAATTTGAATACTACTTTATTTTACGATTTGGTTTTGCTTATTGAATGCTCAAATTGCAAAACTACTCCTACTTTGAATGCCAAAATTGGAGAGCACTATGCAAGGCGTATGCATATGATTAGTTGATAGCTTATAGGGTTTTTGTTGTCGCGGAAATCTAGGAGCCCCCTCCATCATCCCCGCCGTCGTCCCCGTCACCGACCCCCTCTGACCTCGAGGTGAGACCAGCCAAATCCTTTTTTAGAAAGATAATTAAACGATATTTCGGGTTGACTTTAAGTCTGTCGAGTCTCCACCATATATGAGAGGACGAAGAATCCCGACTGTTGTCGTGGGGTAGCTTCTCCTTCGTTCCTGTGTGCTAGACAATTTGGTGTAATGCACTCGGGAACGAAAGGAGGAGCTACCATCACCGACGGTCACAAATGTCTGAGAGGAATCAGTGAGGGAGAGGTCCACCATATATATATGAGAGGACGAAGAATCCCGACTGTTGTCGTGGGGGTCGCTTCTCCTTCGTTCCTGTGTGCTAGACATTTTGGTGTAATGCACTCAGGGACGAATGGAGGAGCGACCATCACCAACGGTCGAATGTATACACCACGTGAGCTGAGAGTTTTCAAGAAAAGACTCGACAGACCGATAGTCAACCCGTGATGAATAATAATGATCTAATTTAGTTTTTGTAGTACATATATTTAATTGTACAAGTTTAATCTTTGAATTATGAATGTAGGAAATGTCATCATCGGACGACGAAAGTCTCCCGGGGAGTGCGGCTGGTGCCACGATGATCGATGTTTGTGCGACAGGCCTCACCTGGACGATGATCGACACTTCAGCATTAAGCTCGAGGAGACCTTCGATGTTGAAACGGTACGCAACGGCGACAAGTGTTTTTTTCGTAATTAAGCATGACTTCAACTATTTCAACGTGTAATTTTCATCTTTTACAATTCGAGTATAGCTTATCCCATGCCATGCAAGACGCTATGTCTTGGAGAGGATGTATTTTGAAGACCATGAAAATTTTGAAACGAAGAAAATTCACCTAAGGACCCATCATGATGTGGATTTTGAAGCATTTTGGTTGCAAAAATTGGGAAGCATTTTGCAAGATGTATGGTTTTGATGAGGGTATGCTTGTCACCATGGATCTTGGTGATCCTGACATCGACCAAGACAATATGGACATTTGGGTCCTTGTTGATACGCCTCCAGTTCTACCGCTATGTGAGTTTCTCAAACATAGTTAATGTTGGGGATCGTAGCAGAAATTTAAAATTTTCTACGTATCACAAAGATCAATCTATGGAGTCATCTAGCAACGAGAGAGAGGGGAGTGCATCTACATACCCTTGTAGATCGCGCGCGGAAGCGTTCAAGAGAACGGGGTTGATGGAGTCGTACTCGTCGTGATCCAAATCACCGATGATCCTAGCGCCGAACGGACGGCACCTCCGCGTTCAACACACGTGCGGAGCGGGGACGTCTCCTCCTTCTTGATCCAGCAAGGGGGGGAGGAGAAGTTGATGGAGATCCAGCAGCATGACGGCGTGGTGGTGGAAGTAGCGGGATCCCGGCAGGGCTTCGCCAAGCGCAAGCGGGGAGGAAGAGGTGTCACGGGAGGGAGGGGGCGCCAGGGCTTGGGGTGCTGCTCCCATGCGCCTCCCCACTATATATAGGGGTGGAGGGGGCTGGTTTCTTGCCCTCCAAGTCCATTGGGGCGTTGGCAAAGGTGGGGGAAAGAAATCCCATCATTTCCCTTCCCCACCGATTGTTATCCCCCCTTTTTAGGGATCTTGATCTTATCCCTTCGGGATATCATCTTATTCCTTCTAAGGTGGGATCTTGGTGCACCTTGACCAGGGGTGTGGGGCCTTGCCCCCACTACCCACGTTCATGTGGGTCCCCCCATGCAGGTGGGCCCCACTTCGGAACCTTCTAGAACCTTCCCGGTACAATACCGAAAAAACCCGAACATTTTCCGGTGGCCAAAATAGGACTTCCCATATATAAATCTTTACCTCCGGACCATTCCGGAACTCCTCGTGACGTCCGGGATCTCATCCGGGACTCCGAACAACTTTCAGTTAACCACCTACTAATATCTCTACAACTCTAGCGTCACCGAACCTTAAGTGTGTAGACCCTACGGGTTCGGGAGACATGCAGACATGACCGAGACGACTCTCCGGTCAATAACCAACAGCGGGATCTGGATACCCATGTTGGCTCCCACATGTTCCACGATGATCTCATCGGATGAACCACGATGTCGAGGATTCAATCAATCCCGTATACAATTCCCTTTGTCAATCGGTACGTTACTTGCCCGAGATTCGATCGTCGGTATCCCAATACCTTGTTCAATCTCGTTACCGGCAAGTCACTTTACTCGTACCGTAATGCATGATCCCGTGACCAAACACTTGGTCACATTGAGCTCATTATGATGATGCATTACCGAGTGGGCCCAGAGATACCTCTCCGTCATACGGAGTGACAAATCCCAATCTCGATTCGTGCCAACCCAACAGACACTTTCGGAGATACCCGTAGTGCACCTTTATAGCCACCCAGTTACGTTGTGACGTTTGGCACACCCAAAGCACTCCTATGGTATCCGGGAGTTGCACAATCTCATGGTCTAAGGAAATGATACTTGACATTTGGAAAAGCTCTAGCAAACGAACTACACGATCTTGTGCTATGCTTAGGATTGGGTCTTGTCCATCACATCATTCTCCTAATGATGTGATCCCGTTATCAATGACATCCAATGTCCATAGTCAGGAAACCATGACTATCTGTTGATCAACGAGCTAGTCAACTAGAGGCTCACTAGGGACATGTTGTGGTCTATGTATTCACACATGTATTACGATTTCCGGATAACACAATTATAGCGTGAACAATAGACAATTATCATGAACAAGGAAATATAATAATAACCATTTTATTATTGCCTCTAGGGCATATTTCCAACAGTCTCCCACTTGCACTAGAGTCAATAATCTAGTTACATTGTGATGAATCGAACACCCATAGAGTTCTGGTGTTGATCATGTTTTGCTCTAGGGAGAGGTTTAGTCAACGGATCTGCTACATTCAGGTCCGTATGTACTTTACCAATATCTATGTCTCCATTTTGAACATTTTCACGAATGGAGTTGAAGCGACGCTTGATATGCCTGGTCTTCCTGTGAAACCTGGGCTCCTTGGCAAGGGCAATAGCTCAAGTGTTGTCACAGAAGAGAGTCATCGGGCCCGACGCATTGGGAATAACTCCTAGGTTGGTAATGAACTCCTTCACCCAGATTGCTTCTTGTGCTGCCTGTGAGGCCGCCATGTATTTCGCTTCACATGTAGATCCCGCCACAACGCTTTGCTTGCAACTGCACCAGCTTACTGCCCCACCATTCAAAATATACACGTATCCGGTTTGTGACTTAGAGTCATCCAGATCTGTGTCGAAACTAGCATCGACGTAACCCTTTACGACGAGCTCTTCGTCACCTCCATAAACGAGAAACATATCCTTAGTCCTCTTCAGGTACTTCAGGATATTCTTGACCGCTGTCCAGTGTTCCATGCCGGGATTACTTTGGTACCTTCCTACCAAACTTACGGCAAGGTTTACATCAGGTCTGGTACACAGCTTGGCATACATAATAGACCCTATGGCCGAGGCATAGGGGACGACACTCATCTTTTCTCTATCTTCTGCCGTGGTCGGGCATTGAGCCGTGCTCAATTGCACACCTTGCAATACAGGCAAGAACCCCTTCTTGGACTGATCCATATTGAACTTCTTCAATATCTTGTCAAGGTACGTACTTTGTGAAAGACCAATGAGGCGTCTTGATCTATCTTTATAGATCTTGATGCCTAATATATAAGCAGCTTCTCCAAGGTCCTTCATTGAAAAACACTTGTTCAAGTAGGCGTTTATGCTTCCCAAGAATTCTATATCATTTCCCATCAACAGTATGTCATCCACATATAATATGAGAAATGCTACAGAGCTCCCACTCACTTTCTTGTAAACACAGGCTTCTCCATAAGTCTGTGTAAACCCAAACGCTTTGATCATCTCATCAAATCGAATGTTCCAACTCCGAGATGCTTGCACCAGCCCATAGATGGAGCGCTGGAGCTTGCATACCTTGTTAGCATTCTTAGGATCGACAAAACCTTCCGGCTGCATCATATACAATTCTTCCTTAAGAAAGCCGTTAAGGAATGCCGTTTTGACGTCCATTTGCCATATCTCATAATCATAGTATGCGGCAATTGCTAACATGATTCGGACGGACTTCAGCTTCGCTGCGGGTGAGAAAGTCTCATCGTAGTCAACCCCTTGAACTTGTCGATAACCCTTAGCGACAAGTCGAGCTTTATAGATGGTAACATTACCATCCGCGTCTGTCTTCTTCTTAAAGATCCATTTGTTTTCTATCGCTCGCCGATCATCGGGCAAGTCTGTCAAAGTCCACACTTTGTTTTCATACATGGATCCTATCTCGGATTGCATGGCTTCAAGCCATTTGTCGGAATCTGGGCCCGCCATTGTTTCTTCATAGTTCGAAGGTTCACCGTTGTCTAACAACATGATTTCCAAGACAGGGTTGCCGTACCACTCTGGCGCGGAACGTGTCCTTGTGGACCTACGAAGTTCAGTAGGAGCTTGATCCGAAGTACCTTGATCATCATCATCGTTAACTTCCTCTCTAGTCGGTGCAGGCACCACAGGAACATCTTCCTGAGCTGCGCTACTTTCCGGTTCAAGAGGTAGTACTTCATCAAGTTCCACTTTCCTCCCACTTACTTCTTTCGAGAGAAACTCTTTCTCCAGAAAGGACCCGTTCTTGGCAATAAAGATCTTGCCTTCGGATTTGAGGTAGAAGATATACCCAATGGTTTCCTTAGGGTATCCTATGAAGACGCATTTTTCCGACTTGGGTTCGAGCTTTTCAGGTTGAAGTTTCTTGACATAAGCATCGCATCCCCAAACTTTTAGAAACGACAGCTTAGGTTTCTTCCCAAACCATAATTCATATGGTGTCGTCTCAACGGATTTCGACGGAGCCCTATTTAAAGTGAATGCGGCAGTCTCTAAAGCATAGCCCCAAAATGAGAGCGGTAGATCGGTAAGAGACATCATAGATCGCACCATATCCAATAGAGTGCGATTACGACGTTCGGACACACCATTTCGCTGAGGTGTTCCAGGCGGCGTGAGTTGTGAAACTATTCCACATTTCCTTAAGTGTGTGCCTGACTCAAATATTCCCCTCCACGATCTGATCGTAAGAACTTTATTTTCTGTCACGTTGATTCTCAACCTCACTCTGAAATTCCTTGAACTTTTCAAAGGTCTCAGACTTGTGTTTCATTAGGTAGACATACCCATATCTACTCAAGTCATCAGTGAGAGTGAGAACATAACGATAGCCACCGCGAGCCTCAACACTCATTGGACCGCACACATCAGTATGTATGATTTCCAATAAGTTGGTTGCTCGCTCCATTGTTCCGGAGAACGGAGTCTTGGTCATCTTACCCATGAGGCATGGTTCGCACATGTCAAATGATTCGTAATCAAGAGACTCCAAAAGTCCATCTGCATGGAGCTTCTTCATGCGTTTGACACCAATGTGACCAAGACGACAGTGCCACAAGTATGTGGGACTATCATTATCAACCTTACATCTTTTGGTATTCACACTATGAATATGTGTAACACTACGTTCGAGATTCATTAAAAATAAACCATTAACCAGCGGGGCATGACCATAAAACATATCTCTCATATAAATAGAACAACCATTATTCTCGGATTTAAATGAGTAGCCATTTCGAATTAAACGAGATCCTCATACAATGTTCATGCTCAAAGCTGGCACTAAATAACAATTATTGAGGTTTAAAACTAATCCCGTAGGTAAATGTAGAGGTAGCGTGCCGACGGCGATCACATCGACCTTGGAACCATTCCCGACGCGCATCGTCACCTCGTCCTTTGCCAGTCTCCGTTTATTCCGCAGCTCCTGCTTTGAGTTACAAATATGAGCAACCGCACTAGTATCAAATACCCAGGAGCTACTACGAGTGCCGGTAAGGTACACATCAATAACATGTATATCACATATACCTTTGGTGTTGCCGGCCTTCTTGTCCGCCAAGTACTTGGGGCAGTTCCACTTCCAGTGACCACTTCCCTTGCAATAAAAGCACTCAGTCTCAGGCTTGGGTCCATTCTTTCGCTTCTTCCCGGCAACTGGCTTACCGGGCGCGGCAACTCCCTTGCCGTCCTTCTTGAAGTTCTTCTTACCCTTGCCTTTCTTGAACTTAGTGGTTTTATTCACCATCAACACTTGATGTTCCTTTTTGATCTCCACCTCCGCTGATTTCAGCATTGAATATACCTCAGGAATGGTCTTTTCCATCCCCTGCATATTGAAGTTCATCACAAAGCTCTTGTAGCTCGGTGGAAGCGACTGAAGGATTCTGTCAATGACCGCGTCATCCGGGAGATTAACTCCCAGCTGAGTCAAGCGGTTGTGTAACCCAGACATTTTGAGTATGTGCTCACTGACAGAACTATTTTCCTCCATCTTACAACTGAAGAACTTGTCGGAGACTTCATATCTCTCGACCCGGGCATGAGCTTGGAAAACCATTTTCAGCTCTTCGAACATCTCATATGCTCCGTGTTGCTCAAAACGCTTTTGGAGCCCCGGTTCTAAGCTGTAAAGCATGCCGCACTGAACGAGGGAGTAATCATCAGCACGCTGCTGCCAAGCGTTCATAACGTCTTGGTTCTCTGGGATGGGTGCGTCACCTAGCGGTGCTTCTAGGACATAATCTTTCTTGGCAGCAATGAGGATGATCCTCAGGTTCCGGACCCAGTCCGTATAGTTGCTGCCATCATCTTTCAGTTTGGTTTTCTCTAGGAACGCGTTGAAGTTGAGGGCAACATTAGCGTGGGCCATTTGATCTACAAGACATATTGTAAAGATTTTAGACTAAGTTCATGATAATTAAGTTCATCTAATCAAATTATTCAATGAACTCCCACTCAGATAGACATCCCTCTAGTCATCTAAGTGAAACATGATCCGAGTCAACTAGGCCGTGTCCGATCATCACGTGAGACGGACTAGTCAACATCGGTGAACATCTTCATGTTGATCGTATCTTCTATACGACTCATGCTCGACCTTTCGGTCTTCCGTGTTCCGAGGCCATGTCTGTACATGCTAGGCTCGTCAAGTCAACCTAAGTGTATTGCGTGTGTAAATCTGGCTTACACCCGTTGTATTCGAACGTTAGAATCTATCACACCCGATCATCACGTGGTGCTTCGAAACAACGAACCTTCGCAACGGTGCACAGTTAGGGGGAACACTTTCTTGAAATTATTGCGAGGGATCATCTTATTTAAGCTACCGTCGTTCTAAGCAAATAAGATGTAAAACATGATAAACATCACATGCAATCAAATAGTGACATGATATGGCCAGTATCATATTGCTCCTTTGATCTCCATCTTCGGGGCGCCATGATCATCTTCGTCACCGGCATGACACCATGATCTCCATCATCATGATCTCCATCATCGTGTCTTCATGAAGTTGTCACGCCAACGATTACTTCTACTTCTATGGCTAACGTGTTTAGCAATAAAGTAAAGTAATTTACATGGCGTTATTCAATGACACGCAGGTCATACAAAAAATAAAGACAACTCCTATGGCTCCTGCCGGTTGTCATACTCATCGACATGCAAGTCGTGATTCCTATTACAAGAACATGATCAATCTCATACATCACATATATTTCATTCATCACATCCTTTTGGCCATATCACATCACAAGGCATATGCTGCAAAAACAAGTTAGACGTCCTCTAATTGTTGTTGCATGTTTTTACGTGGCTTCTATAGGTTTCTAGCAAGAACGTTTCTTACCTACGTAAAACCACAACGTGATATGCCAACTTCTATTTACCCTTCATAAGGACCCTTTTCATCGAATCCGATTCGACTAAAGTGGGAGAGACAGACACCCGCTAGCCACCTTATGCAACTAGTGCATGTCAGTCGGTGGAACCTGTCTCACGTAAGCGTACGTGTAAGGTCGGTCCGGGCCGCTTCATCCCACGATGCCGCCGAAACAAGATAAGACTAGTAGTGGCAAGAAAATTGACAACATCTACGCCCACAACAAGTTTGTGTTCTACTCGTGCATAGAAACTACGCATAGACCTAGCTCATGATGCCACTGTTGGGGATCGTAGCAGAAATTTAAAATTTTCTACGTATCACCAAGATCAATCTATGGAGTCATCTAGCAACGAGAGAGAGGGGAGTGCATCTACATACCCTTGTAGATCGCGCGCGGAAGCGTTCAAGAGAACGGGGTTGATGGAGTCGTACTCGTCGTGATCCAAATCACCGATGATCCTAGCGCCGAACGGACGGCACCTCCGCGTTCAACACACGTACGGAGCGGGGACGTCTCCTCCTTCTTGATCCAGCAAGGGGGGAGGAGAAGTTGATGGAGATCCAGCAGCACGACGGCGTGGTGGTGGAAGTAGCGGGATCCCGGCAGGGCTTCGCCAAGCGCAAGCGGGGAGGAAGAGGTGTCACGGGAGGGAGGGAGGCGCCAGGGCTTGGGGTGCTGCTCCCATGCGCCTCCCCACTATATATAGGGGTGGAGGGGGCTGGTTTCTTGCCCTCCAAGTCCATTGGGGCGTTGGCAAAGGTGGGGGAAAGAAATCCCATCATTTCCCTTCCCCACCGATTGTTATCCCCCCTTTTTAGGGATCTTGATCTTATCCCTTCGGGATATGATCTTATTCCTTCTAAGGTGGGATCTTGGTGCGCCTTGACCAGGGGTGTGGGGCCTTGCCCCCACTACCCACGTTCATGTGGGTCCCCCCATGCAGGTGGGCCCCACTTCGGAACCTTCTAGAACCTTCCCGGTACAATACCGAAAAATCCCGAACATTTTCCGGTGGCCAAAATAGGACTTCCCATATATAAATCTTTACCTCCGGACCATTCCGGAACTCCTCGTGACGTCCGGGATCTCATCCGGGACTCCGAACAACTTTCGGTTAACCGCATACTAATATCTCTACAACTCTAGCGTCACCGAACCTTAAGTGTGTAGACCCTACGGGTTCGGGAGACATGCAGACATGACCGAGACGACTCTCCGGTCAATAACCAACATCGGGATCTGGATACCCATGTTGGCTCCCACATGTTCCACAATGATCTCATCGGATGAACCACGATGTCGAGGATTCAATCAATCCCGTATACAATTCCCTTTGTCAATCGGTACGTTACTTGCCCGAGATTCGATCGTCGGTATCCCAATACCTTGTTCAATCTCGTTACCGGCAAGTCACTTTACTCGTACCGTAATGCATGATCCCGTGACCAAACACTTGGTCACATTGAGCTCATTATGATGATGCATTACCGAGTGGGCCCAGAGATACCTCTCCGTCATACGGAGTGACAAATCCTAGTCTCGATTCGTGCCAACCCAACAGACACTTTCGGAGATACCCGTAGTGCACCTTTATAGCCACCCAGTTACGTTGTGACGTTTGGCACACCCAAAGCACTCCTATGGTATCCGGGAGTTGCACAATCTCATGGTCTAAGGAAATGATACTTGACATTTGGAAAAGCTCTAGCAAACGAACTACACGATCTTGTGCTATGCTTAGGATTGGGTCTTGTCCATCACATCATTCTCCTAATGATGTGATCCCGTTATCAATGACATCCAATGTCCATAGTCAGGAAACCATGACTATCTGTTGATCAACGAGCTAGTCAACTAGAGGCTCACTAGGGACATGTTGTGGTCTATGTATTCACACAGGTATTACGATTTCCGGATAACACAATTATAGCATGAACAATAGACAATTATCATAACAAGGAAATATAATAATAACCATTTTATTATTGCCTCTAGGGCATATTTCCAACAGTTAATTATTAACTAATTTATATTGTTTATTTCAAAATAGTTGACAGCTTATTTCCATTGACAGCTTATTTTGATTGTTCAAACAATGTGCGGAACATGGTAGACAAAACCCACTACACCGATGGCTCCGAGTTAACTTATCAGGAGAAAAATCATCTGGTCGGATTTTGTACTGATCTTGAGAATTACAATATCTACAATCAAACTCCGCAACATTATGGTCAATACGTGCCATTAGTGCACGTGTTGAACTACGGTAACTACCATGGAGATACTCTGATAAGATTTTTTACTATTACGACATCCATGCATCTTTTGCATACTTCTAAAATTAGTACATCATTGCTAACTATGAAGTTATTACCATGTTTTTCAACAGAGAATCCCAGAGGATTGTGTGCCTCATTTGATGTATCAGAATGGCAGCCTTCGTGTTTTGAACATATATCCAGGTCATCCTACGAATCTCAACTGTCCATACCGGATTTCTAAAAGAAGTGGAGACATGCTAATCAGAGAATGGAAAAAATGTATGGACAGTCGTAAGGAGGTTCTTGGAAGCAAAAGGAAGCGCCACGCAAGAATTGGAGACAGGATGATCTCCATTCTCCATAATGGAGAGTCAGGGTCTATATTGTTTTATGCTATTTTACCTTAAATAGGGTATTTAGGTCCTGCCTAATTCTGACGATCATGTGCTAAGAACAATTAAGTAGGGTTGGTTCGATGACTATCAGGATAATGATCGTATGACTTGTTATTAATAACGAATAGAAGTTGTATGATGATGATTAGTAGGATTTGTTATTATGATGATGCATGATGCGAGCATGAAGAGTTATTATATATCTGTGGGTGAAATGAACATGGATTGGATTGAAGTGAAGACAACATGCATGTGGTGCATGTCGAAAGTAGTACAATCCAAACTTGATCAAGTTAGGATTAGTATTACTTTCGACATGCACCACATGTTGCCTCACTTCAATCTAAGTCATGTTTAGGCATAGCAGTAGTAGTAGCACGGAGATAAGAGATGACACATCTCTCTATTAGCTACCTATAACAACCTAAATTAACCCCCAAAACCCCTAAACCACCTCCTTTCAAAAAAAAACCAGCCCCTGAAATGCTGACGCGTGGAAGCTTATTGGTCCCGGTTGGTGCTACCAACCGAGACCAAAGGCCCTCCTGCCTAGGCTCGCCGCACCGGCCACGTGGAGGCCCATCTGTCCCGGTTCGTGTAAGAACCGGGACTAAAGGGCTAGGGCATTAGTAACGACCCTTTAGTCCCGGTTCAACAACCGGGACAAAAGGCCCTTACCAACCGGGACAGATGACCCTTTTTCTACTAGTGAGGAGAGGCAAACGGTTAAGTCACGAGCCACGGATGGGCTGACTAAAATAGGATCTTAACTAGGAGTATTTGTGAGTTGGCTGAGATGTAGTCTCATGTGGATGATTATGTATGTCGAGTATCTGCAGTCGGTTTCCCCATGATGCTTGAATACTGCTAAGCCCTTCGACTAAATTTGCCACCTCCTATATCTAAAACTGCTATCGAAATCGTTCGCATGTGCCAACCCCTTCCAGTGAACATTTGCCAGCTATTGGGGTCTTATATTTAGAGAACACGTTGCGAGCGCATGCACTAGTACATGGAAAGCTTAAGAGCAACTCTAGAGGCGCCGACAACCTCCATATCCATATGAAGCATGCTTCATATGCATTAAGAAGGATGCCAAGGCAAAGTGCAACATATGGAGCGTGCCGATACCAAAGAAAGACAATCCACAAAGCCCCAGTGACTTTAGACCAATTTCACTACTCAATTGTAACATTAAAATTATCATCAAATTGTTGGCTAACAAACTTCAGAAAGCCATTCTTAGTTTGGTGCATTCAAATTAGTATGATCTTCTAATGAAAGTCATGGTCTATCCAAAATTGACTAGCCTGGGCTTTTGAATACATTTTTCAATGCCAGCAATAAAGTTGGATTTGAAAAGACATGAAGGCGACAACGGGTTCCTTTGGTGCTTCCTCGGCGGTTGGTGGTGGCGTAAGCCCTAGGTAGCCGATGGGCTTCGGTCCAGTGGCGATGGTACACATGAGAGGGATGAGTGCAGGGTCCCCTAGAGCCACGGGAAGGCTAACGGTCGTGGCCGTCGTGTCGGGGATGCCTTCCATGGCGTCCCGATGGTTGTCGGCGGTCCCCGTGGGAGGCGGTGCGGCAGCACGGTTGGGCAAAAGTTTCTACCTCGGGCAGTTGTTGTTCTTGCAGTTGCGTTTTTAGTTTTGGTGTTGTTGTAAAAACCCTATTCCCTCTTTTTCATAAACGATTTTATAATATGGGACGAAAAGAGTACAAAGGACACTTGACGTAGAAAAATCATTAAAAATTAAAATTACATTGAAAATAAATAAAAAAGGACATCCGCGAACGCGCAAAGGAGACCTGATGAGCCCCCTCCGAAGAAAAAGAGCCCACTCCTCAGTCCTCACTCGTTCTCATCCCCAAGAAAAATGCGCCGCCTTTTGCCTTCGCCGCCGGAGAGCACCTGCTGCTCCCTTCTGCGGCTGGTGTAGCTCCACGCGGATCTGCTGCGCGCGGGGGCGGCGCGCCGGAGGAGGATCTCCCATTCCCGGCGGCAACTCGACGGAGGAGGAGTTGAGCTGCCGCGCGCGGAGGCGACGCGCCGGACGAGCTGAAATGCTGCTCCTGGAGGCGACGCACCGGAGGAGGAGCTGAGCTTCCGCTCCTGGGGGGCGACGCGCTGGATCGGCGACCCATCTTTCTCGCCGCCCAGATCTGAACGAGCAGCGCATCCGTCCATCTCAAAGGTAAATTTTGTACTCCCAGCTAATTAAGCTTCTCCATTTTTTCCTCGTTTCCCCTTCAGGATTATAGACCGCTAGCTGATTTCACTTGTTGTATTGGTGTTGGCGTGCATCCCGTTTGGGTAGAAAATCCTGTAGCTAATTGTTTTTTCTATATGTAGAGAATCTTGTAGCTAACTGATGAAAAGTAAATGAATGTGGCACCAAATTAATCAATGAAAATTCTGTTTGTTTGCTTTGATGGGCAATTTAGGAGGGCTGTAATATTATTGGAGGGTCAGTGCTGAATAGATAATAAGATTAACGCGAGACGGCGTGAGGGTAAGTGTCCAATAGGTCATTGTAAAAATGAAATTGCTATATATTTCGTCAGTTGGTGAGGCAGTTCAAGATTAATTTGTGTCCTTACACGGTGCTTACACCTAGCTAATTAAGCTTTTTAACCGCAAAAATAAAACAAAATAAATAAGTTGCTCGCTTGTTTTCCTTCTCATACACTTACTTAAATCTCACATCACTTTTACTATTGCAGCAAAAGATAGCAAGATCAATGGCAATGGTGCTGGATGCATTTGCATCCTACGTGGGGCACATGCTTGCGCAGGTAGTAGCAGATGAGGTGGGGATGATGCTGGGCATCTCAGGCGAGATCAGCAAGATGAGCGACAAACTTCGGGACCTCAAGAACTTCTTGGCTGATGCCGATAGGAGGAACATCACCGATGAAACCGTCCGGGAGTGGGTGGGGCAGCTCAAGCGTGCCATGTACGAAGCTGCTGACATCCTCGACCTCTGCCAGCTCAAGGCCATGGAGCGTGGATCATCCTCAGCAGATGCAGGGTGTTTCAATCCCTTGCTCTTTTGCATGAGGAACCCCTGCCATGCTCATGAAATCGGCACCCGCATCAAGAAGCTCAATAAGAGGCTCGACTCCATCAAGGAGCGGAGCATGGGATGGTGTGCTCAAAACACCCTTTGTTAATGCTGCTGCTTCAGGCAGTCGAGTCCTCATCACCACTAGAGATGAAGAAGTCGCTCAAGGGATGATAGCCAGACGACCCTACCACCACGTTGACACATTATTGCCTGAAGATGCTTGGTCATTGCTCAAGAAGCAGGTTCGTACTTAATTTTGATAGAAAAACTGCACGCAAATTTTAGTTTGGTATAGTATTATGCATTTTACGTGACCGAGAGATAAGATAATTCATGTGACCGTAAATAAGGAATCTAATATGCTAATTGCAGCACAACTTTCTAACCAGCGATTAGAGAGTAGTCGAATTTCTCTAACAATACATTCCATTTTGTAAATAGAGAAAGAAAGAAGAATTTGTTTTCTATGTATGAAATATGTATGTTATATGTAGAAGCATTTTACAGTTCTTTGGTATGTAGGAGCAAGATAAGTAAATACATTTGTAGCATTTGTTTTTGATAAGTCCTTCCTTTACTTGAATATGTACGTAGTCAAACCTACCTTGATAAATGGGCAGATACATCAAGAAGTCCTCTCGTCTCTTAGGAGGTAAATTCGATCGCCTTAGAGGAGTTTGGTACATGGTTAATTAACTGTATCGGACCTTTGTACTGCATGTTCGCAGGTACTCTCAAGTGAGATAGATGAAGACCACATCAACATGCTAAAGGATATCGGATTGAAAATTATACAAAAATGTGGTGGTTTACCACTTGCGGTCAAAGTAATGGGAGGACTCTTGCGTAAAAGAGGAGGCCTACATCGTGACTGGGAGCAGGTTTTGGATGATTCTAAATGGTCAATAACTAAAATGCCTCAAGAGCTCAACTACGCAGTATACTTGAGCTATGAATATATGCCTTCTTATCTGAAGCAGTGCTTTCTATACTACTCTCTTCTTCCTAAAAGTAAAAAGTTTAATCTGAATCAAGTCGTTGCGCTGTGGATGAGTGAAGGATTTATTCATGGAAACTTTAGGGATTTAGAAGAATTGGGAGAAAAGTACTACAAGGAGTTAGTATCTAGGAACCTTATAGAGCCAGATAAATCATATGTTGATCTATGGGTTTGCAGCATGCATGATGTTGTTCGCTCTTTTGCTCAATATATGACTAAAGATGAAGCACTTGTAGCTCAGGATGGAGACAATGATATTCTTACTAAACTAAGTTCACAAAAGTTTCTTCGGTTGTCCATAGAAACCAACCGACTGCAATCAGGTGAACTTGACTGGAAATTTCTACAGGAGCAGCAATCAGTGAGAACATTATTCTCATCTATCCAGATCATGATGAAGCCTGGTGATTCAATGGTTACCTTTTCACATCTGCGAGCCCTATATATAGAAGCTGCAGATGTGGCTGCATTGGTTGAATCATTGCATCAACTCAAGCACCTGAGGTATCTAGCACTAATAAATGCTAATATATCTGTACTTCCAGGGAACATTGGCAAGATGAAACTATTGCAATTTCTTGACCTTTGTGGATGTGAAAATTTGGTGAATCTTCCTGATAGCATTGTGAATCTTGTCCAGCTGAGGTTACTTGAGCTTCCCGGCACAAGTATGATACCTAGAGGGTTCAGTGGTCTAACAATTATCAGGAGACTAAGTGGGTTTCGAGCCTACATGGATGGTGATTGGTGCAGTTTGGACGAGTTGGGGCCTCTTTCCCAACTCAGACTTATTGGATTAGTCGATTTGGAAAATGTATCTGCTGCCTCGTTTGCTGCTAATGCTAGGCTTGGTGGGAAGATGCATCTTATCGATCTATTCTTGTACTGCACTAGCAGACTGGGACATGATGGGTTGGTCAAAGAGAAAGAAGGTGTCTCTGAGGAAGAGCAGCGATGTATTGGGAAGGTGTTTGATGAGCTCTGCCCTCCATCCAGCGTAGAAAATCTTGATATCAAGGGGTATTTTGGCAAGCAACTCCCGAGGTGGATGATATCCACGTCAACGGTACCCCTCACCAACCTGAAGTATCTAATGTTATCTGACCTGGCTTGTTGCACACAACTTCCCAATGGGTTGTGCAAGCTCCCCTGCCTGCATTTACTTCAGGTCAACCGTGCTCCATGCATCAGGCAAATTGGGAATGGATTCTTGCAGGAGGCAGCAGCTCCATTTCCAAGATTAAACAAGTTGAACTTAATTGGAATGGTGGAATGGGAGGAGTGGGAGTGGGAGGAGAAAGTACAAGCCATGCCCAGGTTAGAGAACCTCGTGCTCGATAATTGCAAACTGTGGCGTGTTCCTCCTGGCCTTGCCTCCAATGCAAGGGCTTTGAAAGCATTATACATACAGAGGGTCCATCACCTTAGCTACCTTGAGAGCTTTCCTTCTGTTGTTGAGCTTACAGTGTGTCAAATCCCTGACCTGGAGAGGATCACCAACCTCCCCAATCTGCAAAAGCTTACCATCACCGATTGCCCAAAGTTGAAGGTGCTGCAGAGTATCCCTGCACTCGAGAGGTTGGTCCTGGAGGATTGTGTCATGGAAGAACTCCCAGACTACATGCTAGATATAAAGCCAAGGCATTTGCAGCTGCTCTGCAGGATATGGTTGCTATATTCATTAGCCGCAGGACAATCTGGTCCCGAGTGGGACAAGTTCAGCCATGTGGAGCATGTCAAGGCATATGCACATGATGGAGACAACCAAAGGAAATGGTACGTGCTATACACAAGAGACAACTGCAAGTTGGATTCGAACATTAGCAGCTCTACCACATTTGAAGGTATAGAAAATAAAACATTCGAACTTTGTTTTACTTTGTTTGGGCACTTGACTCTGCCAGTTTATAAGTTCATTTGATTTTATTTCCTGCTTTTCGTCCATATATACTGCATGATGACTGAATTTGTTCTGTATGTTTTTTGTTTTACATGATTACGTCGTTTCAGATGACATACAAATATAGTTGTTTAGTGGTTCTAGACATGCATCTTAAGTTTTAGCCACAGCACTAGATGTTCGGTGGGTTGTTTAATGGCTACTTTCTAATTTGGTTGTACTTCCTCATACATGTTGCTAAGTATTTGTTTTTTTACTCGTTCTGCTAGTTTTACCTCGAGTTCAACGAATCTTGAGTAATATGTTAGTCCTCGTCTTGCAAATTAGAGGTTATGTAACCAATTTGTATTTTTCTTTCCATGCAGAAACCTTATCATCTTCTATGCTGGATGCACAAGGATTTGAGTCTTTGTACAAAATGAGAAGAAGTACCTTCAGTTATGTTTGCAGCTTGGTGAGGGTGCCATTTCTGGAAGATATGATGGCAAGGGATCACACCTTTTTTGATGGGAGAGTACTATCTTTACAGGATCGAGTAGCTGTCGCTCTAAGAATGCTGAACTCTGGTGAGTCACCAGTTACCATAGGATCCTCTCTTGGTGTGGACGAGTCAACTCTCTCACTGGTAACTCAGGTATTTCTCAAGGCTATGTGGGAGCGAGCAATGCACCACTGCAGCTGGCCTGGCTCCGCTAAAATGGAGAAGCTCAAGTGCAAGTTTGACAAGATCCATGGTCTGCCAAACTGCTGTGGTGTTTTACATACAGCTCACATCACGGTTGGGTCAACAAATTGTGATGGCAAGGAGAATGACGGCATCCTAGTGCAGGCCATCGTTGATGCAGTTATGAGGTTCACAGACATTTGGTGGAACTTGACAGGCAGTATGAACAAATCGAACATTTTGCGTGACTCTGAGCTCCTTGAGAAGTGTGAGAATGGTGCTTGGCTTAATGGCAGTATGTTGAGGTTATCAGATGGCTCGGATGTCGGAGAATACATAATTGGTAATGCAGGATACACTCTTCGTCCCTGGCTCCTCACACCTTACCAATTGGAGAATGACCTCTCACTCTCAGACTCCAAAGCAGAGTTCAACAGGAGGCACACTGCAGCTACAGTCGTCACGCTGAGGGCATTGGCAAGGTTGAAAGACACGTGGAAGTGCCTGCAGGGAGAAGGGTGGCATCCAAGTAATAAAGATGAAATGTGCGACACAATCGGCACGTGCTGCGCGTTGCATAACATAGTGATAGACATGGAGGAGGAGGGTGCAGGCATGCCGAGCCATCAGCGGGAGAATTACATCAGGCAAGTACGGCAAGTAGCAGATGAGGATGCTGTCAGAATGAGGGATATATTGTCCCAGCACTTGATTGAATCTGGAGGTAAATCGACACAGCTCTTAATGTGTTTGTTCGCACGCAAGCTTTGTCTGTTTAACTCCTGTTGTGATTCCGTGCTACTGCTTGGTTAGTCCACACAAAGGCTGCAGAGGAGGAACAAGAAGCACTAGTTGCATCCAGATCAGGAGATAAAAAACAAGGAACAAGAAGCACACCAACGGCAGACAACAGCTCAAGGAAAGGAGCACGGTAACTGGCGACATGAGATCGGACTGAATTAATTTGGTATTTTTAACTTCTCTGCTATAAATTGTGCTTCAGGCCGCAGTTCTCTTAGTTCCTTCTTGCGCTATGGTGCTAATCAATTAACGTCCCTCGAAGCCATTAAATCCCTCGGTGATAATCTCAGAAGAACTAGTTAAGAAAAACATTACCAGGACCGGCCCTCATGTAACTTTTCCCCTCTCTGTGCAGGCCCTGGCCCCTGGGTACGGAGCCAAATTGATGCTGCAAAGAATTAAGACCGGGATCAGCAAAAAGAAAAATCTTAGGTTTTCACATGTAGTATTTGGCAAAGACGAGCGTCGTGCATTGCATATTACTAGTGGCTTGCATGCTGATGTCGCTTGGGTGGAAGAAGAGGAGGGAACTTCAGAACCCCTGGGATGCACATGAGGATGATGCAGCCTCCTCATGAAGCCAAGAACATATCATCATTCTACTGTTTGTTGCTGAAGTCTAGAGCTGCACCGAACGGCCAAAGTGGTCAGAGAGCATGTACTTGGGCAGCTTCTGCTAGGTCCTCAGGTCGGTGGTCTTGTGAGGATAACAACAGCGTATGATCATTCTACTGCTTGTTTAATAGTCACGGACCGATGCTATTCTTACATACTAGTACAAGCTTTACAAAAATCCTACGTGCTAGTTCAAATTTAATGGCAGTTATTTCCATGTTTTGTTCTAGGCATTTTGTAGGAGCAGTATGCTCACAATACGTAAACATTTTGTAGGAGTAGTCTGTAGGAATAGGATTTCTGATAGTCACCGGCTCACCGCCGTTGCTTCATAGTGGAATCTCTACAAAGACTTACATTTAGGAATGGAGGGAGTAGATTGTAATGATGGTTTTTTATCTCTTGATCCTTCACAGCATATGCCTGTGTTCACCACTATGCATGGATGATCTTTGGTTTTAAATGAACATGGGTAACTCTTTCGAAGTTGGCATCTTATTTCTATGCAAGTCTTGGGGTCGTACATGATGGCTGCATCATATGGAAGTGGGCTGAATGTATGTCCAGTTTACAGTGATGGAATTGGATTCAGAAGAAAAGAAGGCTCCTCACTCCTGCGCCCCACCCCGGACCGTCCAAAAAAGCTTGTCTCAACCTTGTTCCTCAAATGGATGTATCTAATAATATCATGAGGGGCAAGAGGGAGTCGATTCCTTGGACCTTGTTTGTCTTGCTTCATGCACTGGCTACATGATCCAGTGGCCACATGAATAAATTACACTAAATACTAGGGTCCATCTCTACCACTGCTACTTGGACAAATCCCGTGTGGTGCAACGGATGTTTGCACAAGTTTTGACCCGTCAAGTGAACAATCTCTTCCAAAAACGGGTGTTGTCTTTGGTGGTGGTTAGAGTGTTGCTACTGTGGATGATTGATCACCACGGCAGGGTGTTTTTGCTCTCTTTTTCCTTTTTTTGCTGTGTGCATCCAGGATGTTTTTAGGCATCTTATTGGTGCAGAGGCTGGGTGTAATTGATATCTTTTTGATATTAATATATTCCTCTTTTCAAAAAAAGAAAAAGAAAAAACGGCGAAACGTGTTGTGAAATTCAGAATCAGAACAGCATAACCACGGCAGGGAACAGCAGATGTCCGCGCTTCTCCGCCAGGGTGCTCTCTCGATGTTCTCAAGCAGACGACGAGGATACGCACGCACATTGTGGTTGTTCACGGTGCAGTTCCTTGGCCACGTGCAGCATTGTGCTGCTGCCACGAAGCAGCCCTGTTGGTACAACGTAGTACTCCCTCCGTCCTTTAAAGAGTGTACTTTTAACTTTGTTGAAAAGTCAAACATTTTTATATTTGATCATATTTATACAATAATACACCAATATTTATGCCATCAAATTAGTAGCATTAGATTCATAATAAAATATGTTTTCATCATATACCTATTTGATTTCACAAATATTGATATATTTTTGCACAAACTCGGTCAAACTTTGAGATACTTTGACCCTCCCATAAAGTTGGAAGTACACTCTTTAAAGGACGGAGGGAGTACGGGACACGCTTCACCGACGGGCCGAGGCTGGGCAACACGAGGTGTGCGACCTTCAATGGTGATTGTCTCCACTCCCTGATCACACTTCGTGCCGCCGCTATCGCGATCTTTCACGGTCTTTTTGAGCATCGGGTTTTTTTTCCTCGGACCTTCGCGACTGTCATTCCATCGCGAAAATCTGCACGCATGTCAAACACATCAATATTTGTTGCCAAAAAAAATCAGATTTGTTAGAATTTTTTACCAGTTTGATGCCGGATTTTCATGTGACGGAGGGTGTATGTGAGCTCGTGCTCACAAAAGCACTTTTGGCTTGTTACACTTTTTTTTTATCTAAATGTTAAAAAATTTACATCGGATTTTTTTAGCATTTGCCAGCAAAGGTTCAGATTTGCCATATGAAAACAGATAAATCTGCAACGCTGGTCTGTAAGATTTGTCATGTTTGCGAGGGAAAATAGCCCTGTAGTGTAAAAATTGTAACAAAAATTTGCGAGGCTGAAGCGATTAATTGACATGTGCTTCGTCCGGAACCAGTACATGAGGGTGTCAGATTTTTTACCCAGATGTAGTTGAAATATATTTTTTAGTTTTTTTTTGAGAGAGAGAGAGCTCCTCACGAATATAGTTGCATGCTAGAGAATCAACGACGTAGAGACGATTTGCATAGTTGGCGTACGGACGACGCACCTGCACCTGCACGCCGCCGTGTATCCCATGCATCGTGTGTAATCCCAATATACGGACGGCCCGGATACAAACACCGAACGTACACGGCCTGACGGTGGTACGTGTCTACGTGAGTCCGGAAACAGATAGAGTCGACCGGTGACCCAAAAGCTGAAATCTCCCTGGTGGCAATCGTTTTCTCCTAAGAATCACGATGGCGGCGGCTTTGCGACACGCGGTTAGGAGGCTCGCAAGCCAGCGGCCGCCGGCGTTGACGCACAGGGCGGCCGTTAGGGAGCAGCCACTGCGGCGGCGGCTCGGCGTCCGCGGCAGGCCGAGTATTTACCAAAAACTACCATAATTCATGTAATCGTGCCCAGAAACTATCACTTTATAAATTTGTGCCGAAAACTACCATTTTTTATCAATCTTTGACTAAAAACTACCATGTCGCAAAAGTGCCCGATTCGCCTCTTCTAAACGCTTTTCTGACAGGATGGGCCCACAAGTCAGGGATGACGTGGCGGCAAAGTCAACTCTGTTTATTTTGACCGTTAAGTTAACCGTTATGATAGGTGGGACCCACACGTCATCATCAACCTTCTTCTTCCTCCCCTCCTCTCTCTCTCTTTAGCATTTCAACAAACACCTCTTGTGCATGGGACGGAAGCAGAGGAGCTCCGGCAGCCTGCTCGCTTTACACCACGTCGAACCCCAGCACGAGCGTCGGGTGAACCAGCTCCGGGCCGGCTCTGCCTCGCACTGCACGGCGGCGGTGGCGGCAGCCTTCGCGGCGAGCCGAGCCGCTGGAGCGAGCTCCATCGGTGACCCCAACCAGGCCCGCGCGACGCCTTTCCTCCACTGATTTCTTCTCCCTCCCCTGCTCTAATCTCTCTCCCTTCTTCGTTTCTTCTCTGCTAGGAGACGAACAGAGACCCGACGCCAGAACCGCCCTCGATCCGGCCTCCTCCTGCTCGCCCCCGGAGCACCTTGCCTCAGGCAACCAAGCAGAGGAGCCCCGCCGGCCTGCTCTTCCTTTCTGCCTTCCATCCCATCTGCTTCTTTCTCGCTCGCGTGGCCCCTTCTCCTCACCTCTCTCATCCTTTGCTGCTATAGGAAAACGCCATGGATGGCCCGAAGCTTCGACCGCGCAGCTCCAGCGACCCCGCCCGCGATGACCTCGACCCCCAGACCGCCTGGATCCGCGCGTTTGCCACCCTCGGCTACCTCGAGGAGCTCAGGCGCCCTGCTGCGCCATGTTCCGCTGATGCCGCTGCAAGTCCCACGCCTCCGCAGCCCTGCTTCTCGCGTGCGTGCAAGCGAACGCACAGCCGCGCGCGTTGACCCTCGCTGTGTCCAACGTGCGCGCGGCGGAACGGGCGAGCAGCAGCGGGGACAAACGGCGTTGACTAACGATGCCAGCACTTACATGCGGGCCATGCCTGTCATAAGTGCGTTTAAAATGGACGAACGGGTCGATTTACAGACATGGTAGTTTTTAGTTAAAGATTAGAGAAAAAATGATAGTTTTCGACACAAATTTGTAAAGTGGTAGTTTCTGAGCACGTTGCCATGAATTGTGGTAGTTTTTTGTTAAATACTCCGGCAGGCCGCACCTTTGCTTTGGCGGAGGAGCAACGGCGGCTGCTCATGGCAGGGCGCGCGTGTTCTCGCCCGTTCTCCTCCTACCATGTAAGTGATTCTCTCGTAGTATAAAAGAAAATCAGATCTCTCTCTCTCTCTCGCTTTACCCTCGATTCGCCCGACTAGACAAGCTGTGATGCGTGCATATAGCTCGATCTAGGGTGTAATGCTCGATCTAGGGTGTAATGTAAAGATCTTGTTCATACAAGAGAAATTAAGGAGTGCAAGCAAGCTGAGACATCAGTTTTTTATTGAGGAATATACAACAAAAATAGACAAGAGAAATCAGCAATGTCCACAATTGTGTGACTTTATTGGGGTACCCTTGTGCACCTAACAAAATTACTAAGCAGCCAAAGCCGGCTGCCAAATAGTTAGGGTTAGTGTTGCTACGTTTTTTAGATTAATGCTATTTTGTTAATGTTACAGCACCCACAAGTCCTGTTTAGTTAGCTTGAGCTAGCTCGATAGTTCATTTTTGCTGAAAAAATACCTTTATTGAACCGTTAAATCATAAGTGGGTTTAAACTAGATTAAACGTGTCCCTGTTTACATCCCTCATTAACGTATGTTTAATTATTTTGTTTCAGAACGGTGTAAGTTATCCAATGACCTTTGGGGAGAAGGCGGTGGAGAAGGCGAAGAAAGCTATCGACGTATGCTTTTCATACTTTTCATAATCTGTTGCCTAGTATATTTCCTGACTGGAATATAATGTATTTGAGCGCAGGTGTATGACCGGGTTACCTTGCGTCTTCTTCGTGCATCTGTTCTAGTTCTTAAGCTTACACTTTTGGGGGCTTTTGTGCTAGACTTGTGTGGGCCTCGATATATTCCTTGGTTTACTTGAGTAGTGGTGAGTTTCTAGTTAATTCATGATATTTCTTTTTTTTGCGAAGATAATTGGTGATATTTCAAATGGCACTATTTGTATAGTATGTTTTGAATATATATAGCTTATATGTGCTTTTGTATTTGCTTTTTTATGTATGTGTTCAGCTTGGATTCGAGCCTCTCAAAGAACGTCAGTTTCCTAGACACGGCGAAGAGGGTAATCAGCCCGAGTCATCGTGAAGATCTGGAGAGTATCGGTTGACTTCTATATGTCTTTCTTAGACTTCAAGAAACCAACTCCTACTTTGTACTATTAATACTACTGGTTAATTTGAAACTTTGTCACATGTGAATTAATCTCGTTGTTAATATGCACTCTTGATTTACTTGCATCAGTTCTATCTGCCATCCTATGAGTGCTTCCATCCTCACTAATTCATTTCTTCAATTAAAGATAGTGCCTTGTTCTTGCGTGATAAAAATGAATTGTTTATTTTAGCCTGAAAATGTGACTGTTTCGTAAGTATTTTTGTCCACACGAAGCGACATCTCTGGAGAGAATCATTTACGGAAAATTTTGACGAGGTTAATCGTCTGAATCGGAAAGTGCCCACATCTAGGGTTTGGGGTTTTACAGCGGAATCATAGGGGCCTACCAAGTAGAGATTGCTCGAAATGTCGTCGTGTATTTATTATAGGAGTGTTTGATCGATGATGTATGATGCAGAGAATGACAGTTCTAGCAATCGTACAAGGTCCATGGTTGAATTGCCTTGTTAGAACCTCTAGGCAATCAGCCGTGCATCTAGAGCTGCTAGGGACATGTTGTTACAAGCATATCGTATCAGATTGATACGTACAGCTATGAATAGTTCATCTAAATGGGAGATGCAAGTTTATCCATGTGGTTTTAAACCTAATGATAAGCTATGAATCCGAACAATCTACGACTCCTACACAACTCCTAAAACACAACTCTCTAGATTGCGATTGTGTTCAGATGCTTCGAGTTGCTTGACTGAAAGAGGTTTGGTCAAGCCATCTTTGGTTGTGGACTATGCAATATCAATCTCTCGAAGAACTCACTGCACCAAAATAATTTTGACCATGACATTAATAGGGGATTTGTATTCAACCAAAGTGGGAGCATGGAATTGTTCGCTTGCTTCCTGGCACAATAAGAAACAACGTAGGCCCAAAGAATACAATTAGAGATTGGGGGAAAGCACTAACCAAGATTGATGGTAATTTCCCGATTACGGTATGCAAAAGGTACCTCATGATCCTTTTCACAACCGGCCAATGCGTGGTAGTAGAATAATGCAAGTGTTGACAAACCTTGTTCACTGAAAAGGAAATATCTAGCTAGGTCATGGTAATATACTAAAAGGTCCCTAGCGAGCTTATGTATCCTGCTTAATCATTGGCCCCAAAACCTCTCCCTTGATGGCACAAAGTTTTTTGGTACATGACACATGAGAGATCATAGGCTTGTGCTAACTCATACCCCCGAGTTTGAGCAAATCCATTGTATACCCCTTGCAACCTTCTTCACTTTAATACCCCCAAAAATGGAGATCTCAAAATCTTTAATACAAAATCAACTCTCATTTGTTGGAGTAAAGATGTGAACGCCGGTTGTATAAAACTTGATAGACTGACACCATCAACAAAAATGAGGAAAATAATGGTCACCTTCGATTTGGCATACGAGAATAAGAAGATGTATGACCTCGATGGAGTAAAACAAAGTTGTTGAAGCTCCAAGCTTGACTAGGAGCACAACACACAAGGGCTGCTTCAAAAGTCAAACATGTGCTTTTAGAAGGAAAAAAAATCAATATCTACAGTACCCAATTTTGTATCACTAGATCCATCATGAAACATATTTTATTATTTTATTTATTTCGTATTGTAGATGTTGATATTTTGTTCTATAATCTTGGTCAAACACACATAAGTTTGACTTGTACGGAAATCAATACACCTTATCTTCTGAAACAGAGGGGGTATTAATGACGTTGTTGTTACAAAAACATGGTGTGTAGGATGATTTCATTGTGTCGATGAATTTTCACCAACATGTGACCTGCCTAGCGACCTATGCTAAGCTGGGCAAGTCAACGCGTCACACTGGAGCTCATATGGTGCCATGCATGTAATCAAATATCATGACCAGACTAAATTGACACCATGGATGAGAATGGCGTTTTGGCTCTCGGAAGCGCATGCACCCGCATGAATAGTAAACAAAAAGTTCATGTTAGTGTCACAAGCATCCTTGAAAATTTTCATGCGAAATGGAGCGGTGGTGTTTCGCTGGTGAAAAAGACAAATTTAGGGTGACATTTTGGGGTAACATTTGGTGCTTATTTTGCTTTTTTTGCACAGGTCAAAATCTTTAATCTGTTTACCTACAAAATTGTATGTAGCATTTGGATGTGATAAATAACACATCGAATTTTTGTTGTTGTTTTTTTTTTGACATTTCAAAAAATATTTTCGTGCGCAGGAACGCGCGCACGCGGGAGCACCAACGGATTTCGGCACCATGGATCTCCCTAGAGTTTAGAGACAATGGTGGTGCACTTCCTGGGCCGGAGTGACATTTCCCTGAACCGAAGTGTTTCTGTTTTGACATCTGGCAACATATACGATTGTTTATTCGTTGGAACACGACGTCGCACTCCCACTCTGTGCACCCATATTTCAAACTAAAAATAGGCATACCTTGGGACGGGTTGCATTTCACGCACACAATGGTAAGCCCAACCTTGAAATGCCAAGCCACTACAACAAAGATGGTGATCCATGATGGAATATCAGTAACATTTTCAAAAGAGGTCACGTATATGGTATCGTCTATGAAGGTCCCCATATTTTGTCATGGATGAGCGACAAGCTCACAAGCTTTAGAGGAGTTACGTCTTATGACGGAACTCTCCGCAACCATCGTAGGCTGGAAATGATAAATATTACATGCTGACATAGGAGACTCGCTCAGATGCTCTTCGTCTGGCATGCGAGGCCTGCTGGACTATGGGACCATGTGTCAGTGTAGGAGAACAATACATAAGAAAATTAAATGAGGTATGTTGTATTCGAACCCGCGACCAGTGTTGCCAAGCCTTGCTAGTAGACAATGACACTTGTAATGACATGAAGCAAAATAGTCTAGTATACTACTCCCTCCGTTTCTAAATATAGGTCTTTCTAGAGATTTCAACAAGTGACTACATACGGAGTAAAATGAGTGAATCTACATTCTAAAATATGTCTACATACATCCGTATGTGGTAGTCCATTTGAAATATCTAAAAAGACTTATATTTAGGAACGGAGGGAGTAGATGATACCCCACGCATTGCAGCAACAAGCCAACAACGTGTGGGAATCTGTTGCAGCATATTATTTTGATGAGTTTGGTTGTAGTTTGCATCAACATACATATTCTAGTGGTTGAACATCAGTCGTGTCCGACATACATATTTGAACCACTAGAATCTGTATGATGTTGAACCACCAAAGTGTGTTTTCCTATTTTCTTTCAAACAACAACCCACTTCCCTTCAAACCACCAGAGTAGGAAAAAATTAGTACATACCAAGATGGAATATGAAGGTATATTTGTGAATGCTGATGATCAAGAAAGTTGCAGTCTAAATTTTAGTAAAGATAAATAAAATATTTCATGAAGTGTAAAGTACATAGTTTGCCTTAAATGATACTAGCTAATTGCTCGTGCGTTGCAACAAGGGCATACAATTCTAGTGGTTCAACATCAATCGTGTCCGACATACATCATTCATATTCTAGATTTTGATAGATTGATTTTTGATTTGGGTATGAGTAAGAAGGAAAGAATTGATTTAGGTGAGGTTTTGGTAAGATTTTATTTAATTTAGGTCAGAGTAGGGGAAAGTAATATTTTTAATTTAGTTGAGGTTTCTGTAAGATTTGATTTGATTGAATTATTGCAGGACGTGAGGGAGATGGGACATGGGTGGGGGGGGGGGGGGGAGACGAAGGCGAACATACAACGACTAGCTATCCTTTAATAGTAGAGATGATGCATCTTCGGAGATGTATCAAACAACAAAACAATGTACAATCCAAGTTTTATGAAGTCAAAATAATATGACCGCATGCCAATTGACACAATTTTCTAGACCATATTAAATGATGCATTTATGTCCCTCATGGATGCATGTTATATGACGTTTTTTCAATTGATGCGTGATGAAATGTTTTCATCATGAATCACCATAATTCTTGTAGTGGTCCAGGGAAAAACAATTTTTTTAATGTATTAGCATAACCATTTTTGGAAGAAAAATGCTCCTGTTTTGAAAATAAAATTCAATTTCATGTTCATGCTTTTGGGTTTTTATGCCAGCCTTTCGGTGAAAATCTGGAGCCTGACCCAGCCCAAACATCGAGTTGCTTGTGACAAGTTTTAGCTTTGTTTGATCTCATTGAGAAAGAAGAGACGGTAACCTTGCCTTCTATCTAAGGGTCGGTTCTTTTGAGATTTTTTCTTGAAAACAATCAAAAGCAAACTTTTTTTTTGAAAGTTTAGTTCGTCTTAATTTTGAGGATCCCCTTATGCCAGGGGAAATGCTTACTGAGCTTAGCCATACCCTTTTTTTTGGAAAAAGATCATTCTTTGTTTAATTTACAACCAATTGCCACTGCATTCCGAACGTTCACCCACCCTAACCCGAGCCTCTCCCCAACATCCCTACCTCCCATCGCCACCTGCCTCTCCCCAACATCCCTACCTCCCATCGCCACCCGCCTCTCCCCAATTTCAGTCGTTACCTCTTCGTCTCCACAATGGCGGAGCTAGATGTAAACCTTTGGGGGGGAGGCTAATATTTTTTCTCGTCTAGGCCCTTCAAATATTTTTTCCAAAGTTTTATCTAAAGCTGGGGGGAAGGGGGGCGAAACGTAAATGGCAAATATGGGGGGAGGCTAATTTTTTCCTCATCTAGGCCCTTCAATTTTTTTTCTTTACAGTTTTATCTAAAGCTCGGGGGTGGGGGGGGGGGAGGGAGCGCCCCTGGCCTCAACATGGCTCCGCCGGTGCGTCTCCATCATTTTTCCAGTATGAGCTTTGGTTGCCACTCCCACTTCCTGGTTGCCACTCGCCGCAGCCCGCATTTTCCATGACTCGCCCTGTTCACCCCATAATCTTTGCTGCCTATGACGCTTCAGTCGTATCCCAAGGCCGGGCAAGGAAACGTTAAGTTGAGGTGCCAAAGCCCAACGAAACGCCTGTTCAACCAGCCGCGGGGGCCACAATCTAAAGCCGCCTCTAGTTACAAAGCCCACAACCATCTCCCAAGGTACTTGGGTACCCGAGCCACAACTAATCCCAACATCGCCCCTAACCTCTCGTGGAAACCACCACTAAGTTCACCACCCCGAGCGTGCAACAAGCACCGACGCGCTTCTCTCGCCCCCCCCCCCCCCTTTCCTTTCTAAACACACCCCTGCAGATAGGGTTCCGCTGGCGCCAGCCTATGGCGGCGCGTCAGCGTCGCCAAGGCTGGGACTGAACCGCTGGTTCAGTCGAGACAAGCTGTTGTCGATCAGGGCCCTGTAGCGGATCCGACAACAGAAGAAGGCGCGGAAGAATTCAAGCACGGTGATGGGCCGGCCCGGCGGCCCAAGCGAGCGACCAACCCACCGCGTTGGCTCCAAGACTACAGCCTGGCCCGTTAAACTGTGCTAACGGTCACTTGTTTAAAAGGGGATCGATCTCTTTCTGTAATGGTTGGCTAGGAATTGGATGACGGCTTCGGCCGGTGTAATCGGATAGCTGTGAGGGTAGTTGGGCGGCTAGCTACCGAAACTTTTCCCCAAATTCGAATTCGAATCCCTAGTTCCTCCCAGATCCAGTGTGTTGCTTACAGTTGGTATCAGATTCGGCGGTCCTAGAGCTTCCACGGCATCACCGCGGGACGCGGTGGCGAGATCGGCGGCGAGTGGAGGCGATGGACAAGTTGTCCGAGGACGGGCGCGGCATGTACGCACTTCTGCGGGCGGATTTTACCGCCGACTTGGACCAGCGCTTCAAGGAGCACGGCGACAATCTCCTCCAGGCCGTCGACAAGCTCATCCAGGCGAACACAACGACGCTCGATGCTCTGCTGTCGGCGTGGGTGGACGGCGTGCGGGACGAGTTCGCGCTCGAGATCGAGCAAATCGCGGTGAGCGACCGCAGGAACCAACCGGGCGCCTCGAGACTTCGTCGTCACGGATGGCTGGGAGTGGTCGCGGTGTCGCCTCCGACTCCCTTGGCATCGATCAGGAACACCGGGGGAAGGCACATAACACTTATGTCCCTCCTCCGGTCAGAGGTGCGCGTGATTTCAATTTTCGTGCACGTTCTCCTCCTATCGGTGACGCGGGTTACCCAGATACTGCTGATGCGTTCTCGTTTGGCGTTCGTGCGGATCTCCCTCGTTTCGACGGCGCGAACCCGAGGTTGTGGCAAAACAGGTGCGAAGACCAGTTCAAGCTATGGAACACTCCGCCGCACAGATGGATCTCGCTGGCGACGTCTCAATTTGATGGGGCAACAGCTAGGTTGTTGGAATCAGTCCAACGCAGGTCTCCCAATATGTCATGGTCTGAATTTTGCTGCAGTCTGCAGAGTCGATTCGGCAGAAATCAACACCAGACACTGCTCCGCCAGCTCTTCCGTATAGCTCAAACTAGCACAATTGTTGATTATGTGGATAGATTCGCTGACTTGTATGATCAGTTGTCTGCATATGAGGAAACTCCTAATACCTTACATTACACCACTCGTTTTCTGGACGGACTCAAGCCAGGTGTTCGAGTTGCAATGGCGCTTCAGAAGCCCAAGGATCTCGATTCGGCATATGGCTTGGCCTTGCTGCATGAGGATCTTGGGGAAGGAGTAACCCATATCAATTCGTCTACAGGCGTGAGGTCTGGTCCATTTCCACTTCCTCTTCCTCCCAACCCCCATGTCAGTGAAGATCGTCGTCAGTCTGAAACTCTGAAAACAACACCAGCTGACAACAAGTGGTCTGCACTGCGCGCTTACCGCAAGTCAAAAGGGCTTTGTTTCGTATGTGGAGAGAAGTGGTCTCGTGATCATGTGTGCAAATCAACGGTCCAGTTGCATTTTGTTCTAGAACTGATTGATCATGTTCAATCGATGGAATCTCTCCAGTCTGATTGTTCAGAGTCTGATACAGTTTCTATTCACAGTATGCGGTTGTCAGCTGCTGCAGTTGGAAAGGACCCCAATGCTCCATCCCTACAGTTGGAAATTCAGTTACAAGGGCACACTATGGTTTTCTTAGTGGACTCGGGCAGCACTCATTCATTCATAGATAGTTCTTTTGCTCCTGTGTTGGTGGATGTCTAGGATAATGCTGCAGTTTCTGTTACAGTTGCAGGAGGAGCATCATTGCAGTGCTCTCAGATGTTGCAAAAGTGCAAATGGAGCTGTTGTGGTGCTGTTTTCTCTTCTGATTTCAGGCTTTTGTAGTTATCCACTTATGATGGTATATTGGGCCTTGACTGGTTGGCTCAACACAGTCCTATGCAAGTTGATTGGACTCAGAAGTGGATGTCAGTCCAGCAGTCTGGCAGAACAGTCACTTTGCAAGGCCTGTTGCCTTCTGAATTTGCACTTGTTGGGGATCGTAGCAGAATTTAAAATTTTTCTACGCATCACCAAGATCCATCTATGGAGTATACTAGCAACGAGGGGAAAGGAGTGCATCTACATACCCTTGTAGATCGCGAGCGGAAGCGTTCCAATGAACGGGGTTGATGGAGTCGTACTCGCCGTGATCCAAATCACCGATGACCGAGTGCCGAACGGACGGCACCTCCGCGTTCAACACACGTACGGAGCAGCGACGTCTCCTCCTTCTTGATCCAGCAAGGGGGAAGGAGAGGTTGATGGAGATCCAGCAGCACGACGGCGTGGTGGTGGAAGTAGCGGGGTCTCGGCAGGGCTTCGCCAAGCTTCTACGAGAGGGAGAGGTGTTGCAGGGGGAGAGGGAGGCGCCAGGGGCTGTCATACTGCTGCCCTCCCTCCCCCCCACTATATATAGGCCCCCTAGGGGGGGGGGCCAGCCCTGGATCCCATCTACAAGGGGGGGCGGCGGCCAGGGGGGAAACTTGCCCCCCAAGTCAGGTGGGGCGCCCCCACCCCTAGGGTTTCCAACCCTAGGCGCAGGGGGAGGCCCATGGGGGGGCGCCCCAGCCCACTAGGGGCTGGTTCCCCTCCCACTTCAGCCATGGGGCCCTCCGGGATAGGTGGCCCCACCCGGTGGACCCCCGGGACCCTTTCGGTGGTCCCGGTACAATACCGGTGACCCCCGAAACTTTCCCGGTGGCCGAAACTTGACTTCCTATATATAATTCTTCACCTCCGGACCATTCCGGAACTCCTCGTGACGTCCGGGATCTCATCCGGGACTCCGAACAACTTTCGGGTTTCCGCATACTAATATCTCTACAACCCTAGCGTCACCGAACCTTAAGTGTGTAGACCCTACGGGTTCGGGAGACATGCAGACATGACCGAGACGCCTCTCCGGTCAATAACCAACAGCGGGATCTGGATACCCATGTTGGCTCCCACATGTTCCACGATGATCTCATCGGATGAACCACGATGTCGAGGATTCAATCAATCCCGTGTACAATTCCCTTTGTCAATCGGTACGTTACTTGCCCGAGATTCGATCGTCGGTATCCCAATACCTTGTTCAATCTCGTTACCGGCAAGTCACTTTACTCGTACCGTAATGCATGATCCCGTGGCTAACTCCTTAGTCACATTGAGCTCATTATGATGATGCATTACCGAGTGGGCCCAGAGATACCTCTCCGTCATACGGAGTGACAAATCCCAGTCTCGATCCGTGCCAACCCAACAGACACTTTCAGAGATACCCGTAGTGTACCTTTATAGTCACCCAGTTACGTTGTGACGTTTGGCACACCCAAAGCACTCCTACGGTATCCGGGAGTTACACGATCTCATGGTCTAAGGAAAAGATACTTGACATTGGAAAAGCTCTAGCAAACGAACTACACGATCTTTTGTGCTATGCTTAGGATTGGGTCTTGTCCATCACATCATTCTCCTAATGATGTGATCCTGTTATCAATGACATCCAATGTCCATGGTCACGAAACCGTAACCATCTATTGATCAACGAGCTAGTCAACTAGAGGCTTACTAGGGACATGGTGTTGTCTATGTATCCACACATGTATCTGAGTTTCCTATCAATACAATTCTAGCATGGACAATAAACGATTATCATGAACAAGGAAATATAATAATAACCAATTTATTATTGCCTCTAGGGCATATTTCCAACAGTCTCCCACTTGCACTAGAGTCAATAATCTAGTTCACATCACCATCTGATTAACACTCACAGGTCACATCACCATGTGACCAACATCCAAAGAGTTCACTGGAGTCAACAATCTAGTTCACATCATTATGTGATTAACACTCAATGAGTTCTGGTTTGATCATGTCATGCTTGTGAGAGAGGTTATTAGTCAACGGGTCTGAACCTTTCAGATCCGTGTGTGCTTTACGAATATCTATGTCATCTTGTGGATGCCACCACGCGCTACTTGGAGCCATTTCAAATAACTGCTCTACTATACGAATCCGGTTTACTACTCAGAGTCATCCGGATTACTGTCAAAGTTCGCATCGACGTAACCCTTTACGACGAACTCCTTTTCACCTCCATAATCGAGAAAATTCCTTAGTCCACTAGATACTAAGGACAAGTTCGACCGCTATCATGTGATCCGTTCCCGGATCACTATTGTACCCCTTGACCAACTCATGGCAAGGCACACTTCATGTGCGGTACACAGCATAGCATACTGTAGAGCCTACGTCTAAAGCATAGGGGACGACCTTCGTCCTTTCTCTCTCTTCTGTTGTGGTCAGGTCTTGAGTCTTACTCAATACTCACACCTTGCAACACAGCCAAGAACTCCTTCTTTGCTGATCTATTTTGAACTCTTTCAAAATCATGTCAAGGTGTGCGTTCTTTGAAAGTATCATCAGACGTCTTGATCTATCTCTATAGATCTTGATGCCCAATATGTAAGCAGCTTTATCCAGGTCTTCCTTTGAAAAACTCTTTTCAAACAACCCTTTATGCTTTCCAGAAATTTTACATCATTTCGGATCAACAATATGTCATTCACATATACTTATCAGAAATGTTGTAGTGCTCCCACTCACTTTATTGTAGATACAAGTTTCTAACAAACTTTGTACAAACCCAAAAACTTTGATCACTCCATCAAAGCGTATATTCTGACTCCGAGATGCTTGCTCTAGTCCATGGAAGAATCGCTGGAGCTAGCATACCTTTTAGCATCCTTAGGATCGACAAAACCTTTCTAATTGTATCACATACAACCTTTCCTTACGAAAACTGGTAAGGAAACTTGTTTTGACATCCATCTGCCAGATTTCATAAATGCAGCTAATGCTAACATGATTCCGACGGACTTAAGCATCGCTACGGATGAGAAAATCTCATCGTAGTCAACTCCTTTGAACTTGTGAAAATACTCTTTGCCACAAGTCGAGCTTCATAGACGGTAACATTACCGTCCACGTCCGTCTTCTTCTTAAAGATCCATTTATCTCAATGGCTTGCCGATCATCGGGCAAGTTCACCAAAGTCCATGCTTTGTTCTGATACATGGATTCTATCTCGGATTTCATGGTTTCTAACCATTTGTCGGAATATGGGCCCACCATCGCTTCTCCATAGCTCGTAGGTTCATTGTTGTCTAACAACATGATATCTAAGACAGGATTACCGTACCACTCAGGAGTAGTACATATCCTTGTCGACCTACGAGGTTTGGTAGTGACTTGATCCGAAGTTTCATGATCACTATCATAAGCTTCCACTTCAATTGGTGTAGGTGCCACAGGAACAACTTCCTGTGCCCTGCTACACACTAGTTGAAGTTATGGTTCAATAACCTCATCAAGTCTCCACCATCCTCCCACTCAATTCTTTCGAGAGAAACTTTTCCTCGAGAAAGGACTCGTTTCTAGAAGCAATTACTTTTGCTTCCAGATCTGAAATAGGAGGTATACCCAACTGTTTTGGGTTTTCTATGAAGATGCATTTATCCGCTTTGGGTTCGAGCTTGTCAGCTTGAAACTCTTTCACATAAGCATCGCAGCCCCAATCTTTTAAGAAACGACAACTTAGGTTTCTCTAAACGGTGTCGTCTCAACGGAATTGCGTGGTGCCCCTTTTAAAGTGAATGCGGTTATCTCTAATGCCTAACCCATAAACGATAGTGGTAATTCGATAAGAGACAGCATGGCATGCACCATATCCAATAGGGTGCAGTTATGATGTTCGGACACACCATCACACTGTGGTGTTCCAAGCGGTATTAATTGTGAAACACTTTCCACAATGTCTTAATTGTGTGCCAAACTCGTAACTCAGATATCTCTATGATCATATCATAGACATTTTATCCTCTTGTCACGACGATCTTCAACTTCACTCTGAAATTACTTGAACCTTTCAATAATTCAGACTTGTGTTTCATCAAGTAAATATTCTCAGCATCTACTCAAATCATCTGTGAAGTAAGAACATAACGATATCCACTGCATGCCTCAGCACTCATTGGACCGCATACATCAAAATGTATTATTTCCAATAAGTTGCTCTCTTGTTCCATCTTACTGAAAACAAGGCCTTTCAGTCATCTTGCCCATGTGGTATGATTTGCATGTCTCAAGTGATTCAAAATCAAGTGAGTACAAATGATCCATTTGCATGGAGTTTCTTCATGCATATATACCAATAGACATGGTTCGCATGTCTCAATCTTTTCAAAAACGAGTGAGTCCAAAGATCCATCTACATGGAGCTTCTTCATGCGTTCTATACCAATATGACTCAAATGGCAGTGCCACAAGTATGTGGAACTATCATTACTATTTTATATCTTTTGGCACGAACATGTGTATCACTACGATCGAGATTCATTTTAGGTGCAAGACCATTGAAGGTATTATTCAAATAAACAGAGTAACCATTATTCTCCTTAAATGAATAACCGTATTGCGATAAACATAATCCAATCATGCTCAACGCAAACACCAAATCTCGATGGTAGAGGGAGCATGCGATGCTTGATCACATCAACCTTGGAAACACTTCCAACACATATCGTCATCTCACCTTTAGCTAGTCTCCGTTTATTCCGCAGCTTTTATTTCGAGTTACTAACACTTAGCTGTTGGGGAACGTAGTAATTTCAAAAAAATTCCTACGCACACGCAAGATCATGGTGATGCATAGCAACGAGAGGGGAGAGTGTTGTCCACGTACCCTCGTAGACCGACAGCGGAAGCGTTATCACAACGCGGTTGATGTAGTCGTACGTCTTCGCGATCCGACCGATCAAGTACCGAACGTACGGCACCTCCGAGTTCTACACACGTTCAGCTCGATGACGTCCCTCGAACTCCGATCCAGCCGAGTGTTGAGGGAGAGTTTCGTCAGCACGACGACGTGGTGACGATGATGATGTTCTACCGACGCAGGGCTTCGCCTAAGCTCCGCAACGGTATTATCGAGGTGTAATATGGTGGAGGGGGGCACCGCACACGGCTAAGAGATCTCAAGGATCAATTGTTGTGTCTATGGGGTGCCCCCTGCCCCCGTATATAAAGGAGCAAGGGGGAGGCAGCCGGCCAAGGGGAGAGGCGCGCCATAGGGGGGAGTCCTACTCCCACCGGGAGTAGGACTCCTCCTTTCCTTGTGGGAGTAGGAGAAGGGAAGGGGAAAGGAGAAAGAAGGAAGGGTGCGCCCCCCTTCCCTAGTCCAATTCGGACCACACCATGGGGAGGGGTGCGACCACCTTTTGAGGCCTTTCTCTCCTTTCCCGTATGGCCCATTAAGGCCCAATACGAATTCCCGTCACTCTCCGGTACTCCGAAAAATACCCGAATCACTCGGAACCTTTCCGAAGTCCAAATATAGTCGTCCAATATATCGATTTTTACGTCTCAACCATTTCGAGACTCCTCGTCATGTCCCCGATCTCATCCGGGACTCCGAACTCCTTCGGTACATCAACATACATAAACTCATAATAAAACTGTCATCGTAACTTTAAGCGTGCGGACCCTACGGGTTCGAGAACTATGTAGACATGACCGAGACACGTCTCCGGTCAATAACCAATAGAGGGACCTGGATGCCCGTATTGGCTCCCACATATTCTACGAAGATCTTTATCGGTCAGACCGCATAACAACATACGTTGTTCCCTTTGTCATCGGTATGTTACTTGCCCGAGATTCGATCGTCGGTATCTCGATACCTAGTTCAATCTCGTTACCGGCAAGTCTCTTTACTCGTTCCGTAACACATCATCCCGCAACTAACTCATTAGTCACAATGCTTGCAAGGCTTATAGTGATGTGCATTACCGAGTGGGCCCAGAGATACCTCTCAGACAATCGGAGTGACAAATCCTAATCTCGAAATACGCCAACCCAACAAGTACCTTTGGAGACACCTGTAGAGCACCTTTATAATCACCCATTTACGTTGTGACGTTTGGTAGCACACAAAGTGTTCCTCTGGTAAACGGGAGTTGCATAATCTCATAGTCATAGGAACATGTATAAGTCATGAAGAAAGCAATAGCAACATACTAAACGATCGAGTGCTAAGCTAACGGAATGGGTCAAGTCAATCACGTCATTCTCCTAATGAGGTGATCTCGTTAATCAAATGACAACTTATGTCTATGGCTAGGAAACATAACCATCTTTGATTAACGAGCTAGTCAAGTAGAGGCATACTAGTGACACTCTGTTTGTCTATATATTCACACATGTATTATGTTTCCGGTTAATACAATTCTAGCATGAATAATAAACATTTATCATGATATAAGGAAATATATAATACTTTATTATTGCCTCTAGGGCATATTTCCTTCATTAGCAACCGAACCGGTATCTAATACCCTGGTGCTGCTAGGAGTACTAGTAAAGTACACATTCATTTAATGTATATCCAATATACTTCTGTCGACCTTGCCTGCCTTCTCATCTACCAAGTATCTAGGGTAGTTCTACTTCAGTGACCGTTCCCCTCATTACAGGAGCACTTAGTCTCGGGTTTGGGTTTAACTTTGGGATTCTTCGCTAGAGCAGCAAATGATTTGCTGTTTCATGAAGTATCCCTTCTTGCCCTTGCCCTTCTAGAAACTAGTGGTTTTACTAACCATCAACAATTGATGCTCCTTCTTGATTTCTACTTTCGCGGTGTCAAACATCGCGAGTTGCTCAAGGATCATCATATCTATCCCTGATATGTTATAGTTCATCACGAAGCTCTAATAGCTTGGTGGCAGTGACTATGGAGAACCATCACTATCTCATCTGGAAGATTAACTCCCACTCGATTCAAGCGATTGTGGTACTCAGACAATCTGATCACATGCTCAACGATTGAGCTTTTCTCCCTCAGTTTGCAGGCTTAAGAAACTTGTCAGAGGTCTCATACCTCTTGACGTGGGCACTAGTTCGAAATCCCAATTTCAGTCTTCGGAACATCTCATATGTTCTGCGACGTTTCAAAAACCGTCTTTGGTGCCACAATTCTAAACTGTTAGCATTACGCACTGAACTATCACGTAGTCATCAAAACGTGTATGTCAGATGTTTCGCAACATCTACAGACGACGCTGAGGTTCAGCACACCGAGCGGTGCATTAAGGACATAAGCCTTCTGTGCAGCAATGAGGACAATCCTCAGTTTACGGACCCTGTCCGCATAATTGCTACTACCAACTTTCAACTAAATTTTCTCTAGGAACATATCTTAACCAGTAGAACTAAAGCGCAAGCTCTGAAATAATTTGCAAAGACCTTCTGACTATGTTCATGATAATTAAGTTCATCTGATTAATGAACTCCCACTCAGATAGACATCCCTCTAGTCATCTAAGTGATACATGATCCGAGTCAAACTAGGCCGTGTCCGATCATCACGTGAGACGGACTAGTCATCATCGGTGAACATCTCCATGTTGATCGTATCTACTATACGACTCATGTTCGACCTTTCGATCTCTTGTGTTCCGAGGCCATGTCTGTACATGCTAGGCTCGTCAAGTCAACCTAAGTGTTTCGCATGTGTTCCGAGGCCATGTCTGTACATGCTAGGCTCGTCAACACCCGTTGTATTCGAACGTTAGAATCTATCACACCAGATCATCACGTGGTGCTTCGAAACAACGAACCTTCGCAACGGTGCACAGTTAGGGGGAACACGTCTCTTCAAATTTTAGTGAGGGATCATCTTATTTATGCTACCGTCATTCTAAGCAAATAAGATGTAAACATGATAAACATCACATGCAAATCATAAAGTGACGTGATATGGCCAATATCATCTTGCGCCTTTGATCTCCATCTTTGAGGCGCGGCATGATCACCTTCGTCACCGGCATGACACCATGATCTCCATCATCATGATCTCCATCATTGTGTCTTCATGAAGTTGTCTCGCCAACTATTACTTCTACTACTATGGCTAACGGTTAGCAATAAAGTAAAGTAATTACATGGCATTTTCATTGACACGCAGGTCATACAATAAATTAAGACAACTCCTATGGCTCCTGCCGGTTGTCATTCTCATCGACATGCAAGTCGTGATTCCTATTACAAGAACATGATCAATCTCATACATCACATATATCATTCATCACATCCTTTTTGGCCATATCACATCACATAGCATACCCTGCAAAAACAAGTTAGACGTCCTCTAATTGTTGTTGCATGTTTTACGTGGCTGCTATGGGTTTCTAGCAAGAACGTTTCTTACCTACGCAAAAGCCACAACGTGATATGCCAATTTCTATTTACCCTTCATAAGGACCCTTTTCATCGAATCCGATCCGACTAAAGTGGGAGAGACAGACACCCGCTAGCCACCTTATGCAACTATTGCATGTCAGTCGGTGGAACCTGTCTCACGTAAGAGTACGTGTAAGGTCGGTCCGGGCCGCTTCATCCCACGATGCCGCCGAATCAAGATAAGACTAGTAACGGCAAGAAGAATTGGCAACATCAACGCCCACAACTGCTTTCTGTTCTACTCGTGCATAGTAACTACGCATAGGCCTGGCTCATGATGCCACTGTTGGGGATCGTAGCAGAATTAAAAAATTTCTACGCATCACCAAGATCCATCTATGGAGTATACTAGCAACGAGGGGAAAGGAGTGCATCTACATACCCTTGTAGATCGCGAGCGGAAGCGTTCCAATGAACGGGGTTGATGGAGTCGTACTCGCCGTGATCCAAATCACCGATGACCGAGTGCCGAACGGACGGCACCTCCGCGTTCAACACACGTACGGAGCAGCGACGTCTCCTCCTTCTTGATCCAGCAAGGGGGAAGGAGAGGTTGATGGAGATCCAGCAGCACGACGGCGTGGTGGTGGAAGTAGCGGGGTCTCGGCAGGGCTTCGCCAAGCTTCTGCGAGAGGGAGAGGTGTTGCAGGGGGAGAGGGAGGCACCAGGGGCTGTCATACTGCTGCCCTCCCTCCCCCCCACTATATATAGGCCCCCTAGGGGGGGCCAGCCCTGGATCCCATCTACAAGGGGGGGCGGCGGCCAGGGGGGAAACTTGCCCCCCAAGTCAGGTGGGGCGCCCCCACCCCTAGGGTTTCCAACCCTAGGCGCAGGGGGAGGCCCATGGGGGGCGCCCCAGCCCACTAGGGGCTGGTTCCCCTCCCACTTCAGCCCATGGGGCCCTCCGGGATAGGTGGCCCCACCTGGTGGACCCCCGGGACCCTTCCGGTGGTCCCGGTACAATACCGGTGACCCCCGAAACTTTCCCGGTGGCCGAAACTTGACTTCCTATATATAATTCTTCACCTCCGGACCATTCCGGAACTCCTCGTGACGTCCGGGATCTCATCCGGGACTCCGAACAACTTTCGGGTTTCCGCATACTAATATCTCTACAACCCTAGCGTCACCGAACCTTAAGTGTGTAGACCCTACGGGTTCGGGAGACATGCAGACATGACCAGGACGCCTCTCCGGTCAATAACCAACAGCGGGATCTGGATACCCATGTTGGCTCCCACATGTTCCACAATGATCTCATCGGATGAACCACGATGTCGAGGATTCAATCAATCCCGTGTACAATTCCCTTTGTCAATCGGTACGTTACTTGCCCGAGATTCCATCGTCGGTATCCCAATACCTTGTTCAATCTCGTTACCGGCAAGTCACTTTACTCGTACCGTAATGCATGATCCCGTGGCTAACTCCTTAGTCACATTGAGCTCATTATGATGATGCATTACCGAGTGGGCCCAGAGATACCTCTCCGTCATAAGGAGTGACAAATCCCAGTCTCGATCCGTGCCAACCCAACAGACACTTTCAGAGATACCCGTAGTGTACCTTTATAGTCACCCAGTTATGTTGTGACGTTTGGCACACCCAAAGCACTCCTACGGTATCCGGGAGTTACACGATCTCATGGTCTAAGGAAAAGATACTTGACATTGGAAAAGCTCTAGCAAACGAACTACACGATCTTTTGTGCTATGCTTAGGATTGGGTCTTGTCCATCACATCATTCTCCTAATGATGTGATCCCGTTATCAACGACATCCAATGTCCATGGTCAGGAAACCGTAACCATCTATTGATCAACGAGCTAGTCAACTAGAGGCTTACTAGGGACATGGTGTTGTCTATGTATCCACACATGTATCTGAGTTTCCTATCAATACAATTCTAGCATGGACAATAAACGATTATCATGAACAAGGAAATATAATAATAACCAATTTATTATTGCCTCTAGGGCATATTTCCAACAGCACTTATAGTGATATCATTGTCTCTCATTCAGTGTTTTGCCAATTCTTCAGTCTATCCTGAAATGCAAGCAGTGTTAGACAAGTTTCCTACAGTCTTTTAGGCCCCCACTGGCCTCCCTCCTAGAAGAATGCAAGACCATCACATCCCTCTGATTCCAGGTGCACGGCTAGTTTCTATCAGGCCATACAGGATCGCACCCCAGCTCAAAGATGAGTTAGAAAAGCATATTGCAGAGCTCTTGTCCTTGGGGATGATTCGACCCAGCAAAAGCCCATTTTCTTCTCCTGTCCTCAGGGTCAAGAAAAAGGAAGAAGGGGAATGGAGACTAGTTGTGGATTTCAGACATCTGAATGCTATCACTCTGAAGAGCAAATACCCAGTACCAATTATAGATGAGTTGTTGGATGAACTAGCCGGAGCATGTTGGTTTACCAAAATGGACCTCAAAGCTGGATTTCACCCCAGCTCAATTGATATATTTTTGCACAAACTCGGTCAAACTTTGAGATACTTTGACCCTCCCATAAAGTTGGAAGTACACTCTTTAAAGGACGGAGGGAGTACGGGACACGCTTCACCGACGGGCCGAGGCTGGGCAACACGAGGTGTGCGACCTTCAATGGTGATTGTCTCCACTCCCTGATCACACTTCGTGCCGCCGCTATCGCGATCTTTCACGGTCTTTTTGAGCATCGGGTTTTTTTTCCTCGGACCTTCGCGACTGTCATTCCATCGCGAAAATCTGCACGCATGTCAAACACATCAATATTTGTTGCCAAAAAAAATCAGATTTGTTAGAATTTTTTACCAGTTTGATGCCGGATTTTCATGTGACGGAGGGTGTATGTGAGCTCGTGCTCACAAAAGCACTTTTGGCTTGTTACACTTTTTTTTTATCTAAATGTTAAAAAATTTACATCGGATTTTTTTAGCATTTGCCAGCAAAGGTTCAGATTTGCCATATGAAAACAGATAAATCTGCAACGCTGGTCTGTAAGATTTGTCATGTTTGCGAGGGAAAATAGCCCTGTAGTGTAAAAATTGTAACAAAAATTTGCGAGGCTGAAGCGATTAATTGACATGTGCTTCGTCCGGAACCAGTACATGAGGGTGTCAGATTTTTTACCCAGATGTAGTTGAAATATATTTTTTAGTTTTTTTTTGAGAGAGAGAGAGCTCCTCACGAATATAGTTGCATGCTAGAGAATCAACGACGTAGAGACGATTTGCATAGTTGGCGTACGGACGACGCACCTGCACCTGCACGCCGCCGTGTATCCCATGCATCGTGTGTAATCCCAATATACGGACGGCCCGGATACAAACACCGAACGTACACGGCCTGACGGTGGTACGTGTCTACGTGAGTCCGGAAACAGATAGAGTCGACCGGTGACCCAAAAGCTGAAATCTCCCTGGTGGCAATCGTTTTCTCCTAAGAATCACGATGGCGGCGGCTTTGCGACACGCGGTTAGGAGGCTCGCAAGCCAGCGGCCGCCGGCGTTGACGCACAGGGCGGCCGTTAGGGAGCAGCCACTGCGGCGGCGGCTCGGCGTCCGCGGCAGGCCGAGTATTTACCAAAAACTACCATAATTCATGTAATCGTGCCCAGAAACTATCACTTTATAAATTTGTGCCGAAAACTACCATTTTTTATCAATCTTTGACTAAAAACTACCATGTCGCAAAAGTGCCCGATTCGCCTCTTCTAAACGCTTTTCTGACAGGATGGGCCCACAAGTCAGGGATGACGTGGCGGCAAAGTCAACTCTGTTTATTTTGACCGTTAAGTTAACCGTTATGATAGGTGGGACCCACACGTCATCATCAACCTTCTTCTTCCTCCCCTCCTCTCTCTCTCTTTAGCATTTCAACAAACACCTCTTGTGCATGGGACGGAAGCAGAGGAGCTCCGGCAGCCTGCTCGCTTTACACCACGTCGAACCCCAGCACGAGCGTCGGGTGAACCAGCTCCGGGCCGGCTCTGCCTCGCACTGCACGGCGGCGGTGGCGGCAGCCTTCGCGGCGAGCCGAGCCGCTGGAGCGAGCTCCATCGGTGACCCCAACCAGGCCCGCGCGACGCCTTTCCTCCACTGATTTCTTCTCCCTCCCCTGCTCTAATCTCTCTCCCTTCTTCGTTTCTTCTCTGCTAGGAGACGAACAGAGACCCGACGCCAGAACCGCCCTCGATCCGGCCTCCTCCTGCTCGCCCCCGGAGCACCTTGCCTCAGGCAACCAAGCAGAGGAGCCCCGCCGGCCTGCTCTTCCTTTCTGCCTTCCATCCCATCTGCTTCTTTCTCGCTCGCGTGGCCCCTTCTCCTCACCTCTCTCATCCTTTGCTGCTATAGGAAAACGCCATGGATGGCCCGAAGCTTCGACCGCGCAGCTCCAGCGACCCCGCCCGCGATGACCTCGACCCCCAGACCGCCTGGATCCGCGCGTTTGCCACCCTCGGCTACCTCGAGGAGCTCAGGCGCCCTGCTGCGCCATGTTCCGCTGATGCCGCTGCAAGTCCCACGCCTCCGCAGCCCTGCTTCTCGCGTGCGTGCAAGCGAACGCACAGCCGCGCGCGTTGACCCTCGCTGTGTCCAACGTGCGCGCGGCGGAACGGGCGAGCAGCAGCGGGGACAAACGGCGTTGACTAACGATGCCAGCACTTACATGCGGGCCATGCCTGTCATAAGTGCGTTTAAAATGGACGAACGGGTCGATTTACAGACATGGTAGTTTTTAGTTAAAGATTAGAGAAAAAATGATAGTTTTCGACACAAATTTGTAAAGTGGTAGTTTCTGAGCACGTTGCCATGAATTGTGGTAGTTTTTTGTTAAATACTCCGGCAGGCCGCACCTTTGCTTTGGCGGAGGAGCAACGGCGGCTGCTCATGGCAGGGCGCGCGTGTTCTCGCCCGTTCTCCTCCTACCATGTAAGTGATTCTCTCGTAGTATAAAAGAAAATCAGATCTCTCTCTCTCTCTCGCTTTACCCTCGATTCGCCCGACTAGACAAGCTGTGATGCGTGCATATAGCTCGATCTAGGGTGTAATGCTCGATCTAGGGTGTAATGTAAAGATCTTGTTCATACAAGAGAAATTAAGGAGTGCAAGCAAGCTGAGACATCAGTTTTTTATTGAGGAATATACAACAAAAATAGACAAGAGAAATCAGCAATGTCCACAATTGTGTGACTTTATTGGGGTACCCTTGTGCACCTAACAAAATTACTAAGCAGCCAAAGCCGGCTGCCAAATAGTTAGGGTTAGTGTTGCTACGTTTTTTAGATTAATGCTATTTTGTTAATGTTACAGCACCCACAAGTCCTGTTTAGTTAGCTTGAGCTAGCTCGATAGTTCATTTTTGCTGAAAAAATACCTTTATTGAACCGTTAAATCATAAGTGGGTTTAAACTAGATTAAACGTGTCCCTGTTTACATCCCTCATTAACGTATGTTTAATTATTTTGTTTCAGAACGGTGTAAGTTATCCAATGACCTTTGGGGAGAAGGCGGTGGAGAAGGCGAAGAAAGCTATCGACGTATGCTTTTCATACTTTTCATAATCTGTTGCCTAGTATATTTCCTGACTGGAATATAATGTATTTGAGCGCAGGTGTATGACCGGGTTACCTTGCGTCTTCTTCGTGCATCTGTTCTAGTTCTTAAGCTTACACTTTTGGGGGCTTTTGTGCTAGACTTGTGTGGGCCTCGATATATTCCTTGGTTTACTTGAGTAGTGGTGAGTTTCTAGTTAATTCATGATATTTCTTTTTTTTGCGAAGATAATTGGTGATATTTCAAATGGCACTATTTGTATAGTATGTTTTGAATATATATAGCTTATATGTGCTTTTGTATTTGCTTTTTTATGTATGTGTTCAGCTTGGATTCGAGCCTCTCAAAGAACGTCAGTTTCCTAGACACGGCGAAGAGGGTAATCAGCCCGAGTCATCGTGAAGATCTGGAGAGTATCGGTTGACTTCTATATGTCTTTCTTAGACTTCAAGAAACCAACTCCTACTTTGTACTATTAATACTACTGGTTAATTTGAAACTTTGTCACATGTGAATTAATCTCGTTGTTAATATGCACTCTTGATTTACTTGCATCAGTTCTATCTGCCATCCTATGAGTGCTTCCATCCTCACTAATTCATTTCTTCAATTAAAGATAGTGCCTTGTTCTTGCGTGATAAAAATGAATTGTTTATTTTAGCCTGAAAATGTGACTGTTTCGTAAGTATTTTTGTCCACACGAAGCGACATCTCTGGAGAGAATCATTTACGGAAAATTTTGACGAGGTTAATCGTCTGAATCGGAAAGTGCCCACATCTAGGGTTTGGGGTTTTACAGCGGAATCATAGGGGCCTACCAAGTAGAGATTGCTCGAAATGTCGTCGTGTATTTATTATAGGAGTGTTTGATCGATGATGTATGATGCAGAGAATGACAGTTCTAGCAATCGTACAAGGTCCATGGTTGAATTGCCTTGTTAGAACCTCTAGGCAATCAGCCGTGCATCTAGAGCTGCTAGGGACATGTTGTTACAAGCATATCGTATCAGATTGATACGTACAGCTATGAATAGTTCATCTAAATGGGAGATGCAAGTTTATCCATGTGGTTTTAAACCTAATGATAAGCTATGAATCCGAACAATCTACGACTCCTACACAACTCCTAAAACACAACTCTCTAGATTGCGATTGTGTTCAGATGCTTCGAGTTGCTTGACTGAAAGAGGTTTGGTCAAGCCATCTTTGGTTGTGGACTATGCAATATCAATCTCTCGAAGAACTCACTGCACCAAAATAATTTTGACCATGACATTAATAGGGGATTTGTATTCAACCAAAGTGGGAGCATGGAATTGTTCGCTTGCTTCCTGGCACAATAAGAAACAACGTAGGCCCAAAGAATACAATTAGAGATTGGGGGAAAGCACTAACCAAGATTGATGGTAATTTCCCGATTACGGTATGCAAAAGGTACCTCATGATCCTTTTCACAACCGGCCAATGCGTGGTAGTAGAATAATGCAAGTGTTGACAAACCTTGTTCACTGAAAAGGAAATATCTAGCTAGGTCATGGTAATATACTAAAAGGTCCCTAGCGAGCTTATGTATCCTGCTTAATCATTGGCCCCAAAACCTCTCCCTTGATGGCACAAAGTTTTTTGGTACATGACACATGAGAGATCATAGGCTTGTGCTAACTCATACCCCCGAGTTTGAGCAAATCCATTGTATACCCCCTTGCAACCTTCTTCACTTTAATACCCCCAAAAATGGAGATCTCAAAATCTTTAATACAAAATCAACTCTCATTTGTTGGAGTAAAGATGTGAACGCCGGTTGTATAAAACTTGATAGACTGACACCATCAACAAAAATGAGGAAAATAATGGTCACCTTCGATTTGGCATACGAGAATAAGAAGATGTATGACCTCGATGGAGTAAAACAAAGTTGTTGAAGCTCCAAGCTTGACTAGGAGCACAACACACAAGGGCTGCTTCAAAAGTCAAACATGTGCTTTTAGAAGGAAAAAAATCAATATCTACAGTACCCAATTTTGTATCACTAGATCCATCATGAAACATATTTTATTATTTTATTTATTTCGTATTGTAGATGTTGATATTTTGTTCTATAATCTTGGTCAAACACACATAAGTTTGACTTGTACGGAAATCAATACACCTTATCTTCTGAAACAGAGGGGGTATTAATGACGTTGTTGTTACAAAAACATGGTGTGTAGGATGATTTCATTGTGTCGATGAATTTTCACCAACATGTGACCTGCCTAGCGACCTATGCTAAGCTGGGCAAGTCAACGCGTCACACTGGAGCTCATATGGTGCCATGCATGTAATCAAATATCATGACCAGACTAAATTGACACCATGGATGAGAATGGCGTTTTGGCTCTCGGAAGCGCATGCACCCGCATGAATAGTAAACAAAAAGTTCATGTTAGTGTCACAAGCATCCTTGAAAATTTTCATGCGAAATGGAGCGGTGGTGTTTCGCTGGTGAAAAAGACAAATTTAGGGTGACATTTTGGGGTAACATTTGGTGCTTATTTTGCTTTTTTTGCACAGGTCAAAATCTTTAATCTGTTTACCTACAAAATTGTATGTAGCATTTGGATGTGATAAATAACACATCGAATTTTTGTTGTTGTTTTTTTTTTGACATTTCAAAAAATATTTTCGTGCGCAGGAACGCGCGCACGCGGGAGCACCAACGGATTTCGGCACCATGGATCTCCCTAGAGTTTAGAGACAATGGTGGTGCACTTCCTGGGCCGGAGTGACATTTCCCTGAACCGAAGTGTTTCTGTTTTGACATCTGGCAACATATACGATTGTTTATTCGTTGGAACACGACGTCGCACTCCCACTCTGTGCACCCATATTTCAAACTAAAAATAGGCATACCTTGGGACGGGTTGCATTTCACGCACACAATGGTAAGCCCAACCTTGAAATGCCAAGCCACTACAACAAAGATGGTGATCCATGATGGAATATCAGTAACATTTTCAAAAGAGGTCACGTATATGGTATCGTCTATGAAGGTCCCCATATTTTGTCATGGATGAGCGACAAGCTCACAAGCTTTAGAGGAGTTACGTCTTATGACGGAACTCTCCGCAACCATCGTAGGCTGGAAATGATAAATATTACATGCTGACATAGGAGACTCGCTCAGATGCTCTTCGTCTGGCATGCGAGGCCTGCTGGACTATGGGACCATGTGTCAGTGTAGGAGAACAATACATAAGAAAATTAAATGAGGTATGTTGTATTCGAACCCGCGACCAGTGTTGCCAAGCCTTGCTAGTAGACAATGACACTTGTAATGACATGAAGCAAAATAGTCTAGTATACTACTCCCTCCGTTTCTAAATATAGGTCTTTCTAGAGATTTCAACAAGTGACTACATACGGAGTAAAATGAGTGAATCTACATTCTAAAATATGTCTACATACATCCGTATGTGGTAGTCCATTTGAAATATCTAAAAAGACTTATATTTAGGAACGGAGGGAGTAGATGATACCCCACGCATTGCAGCAACAAGCCAACAACGTGTGGGAATCTGTTGCAGCATATTATTTTGATGAGTTTGGTTGTAGTTTGCATCAACATACATATTCTAGTGGTTGAACATCAGTCGTGTCCGACATACATATTTGAACCACTAGAATCTGTATGATGTTGAACCACCAAAGTGTGTTTTCCTATTTTCTTTCAAACAACAACCCACTTCCCTTCAAACCACCAGAGTAGGAAAAAATTAGTACATACCAAGATGGAATATGAAGGTATATTTGTGAATGCTGATGATCAAGAAAGTTGCAGTCTAAATTTTAGTAAAGATAAATAAAATATTTCATGAAGTGTAAAGTACATAGTTTGCCTTAAATGATACTAGCTAATTGCTCGTGCGTTGCAACAAGGGCATACAATTCTAGTGGTTCAACATCAATCGTGTCCGACATACATCATTCATATTCTAGATTTTGATAGATTGATTTTTGATTTGGGTATGAGTAAGAAGGAAAGAATTGATTTAGGTGAGGTTTTGGTAAGATTTTATTTAATTTAGGTCAGAGTAGGGGAAAGTAATATTTTTAATTTAGTTGAGGTTTCTGTAAGATTTGATTTGATTGAATTATTGCAGGACGTGAGGGAGATGGGACATGGGTGGGGGGGGGGGGGGAGACGAAGGCGAACATACAACGACTAGCTATCCTTTAATAGTAGAGATGATGCATCTTCGGAGATGTATCAAACAACAAAACAATGTACAATCCAAGTTTTATGAAGTCAAAATAATATGACCGCATGCCAATTGACACAATTTTCTAGACCATATTAAATGATGCATTTATGTCCCTCATGGATGCATGTTATATGACGTTTTTCAATTGATGCGTGATGAAATGTTTTCATCATGAATCACCATAATTCTTGTAGTGGTCCAGGGAAAAACAATTTTTTTAATGTATTAGCATAACCATTTTTGGAAGAAAAATGCTCCTGTTTTGAAAATAAAATTCAATTTCATGTTCATGCTTTTGGGTTTTTATGCCAGCCTTTCGGTGAAAATCTGGAGCCTGACCCAGCCCAAACATCGAGTTGCTTGTGACAAGTTTTAGCTTTGTTTGATCTCATTGAGAAAGAAGAGACGGTAACCTTGCCTTCTATCTAAGGGTCGGTTCTTTTGAGATTTTTTCTTGAAAACAATCAAAAGCAAACTTTTTTTTTGAAAGTTTAGTTCGTCTTAATTTTGAGGATCCCCTTATGCCAGGGGAAATGCTTACTGAGCTTAGCCATACCCTTTTTTTTGGAAAAAGATCATTCTTTGTTTAATTTACAACCAATTGCCACTGCATTCCGAACGTTCACCCACCCTAACCCGAGCCTCTCCCCAACATCCCTACCTCCCATCGCCACCTGCCTCTCCCCAACATCCCTACCTCCCATCGCCACCCGCCTCTCCCCAATTTCAGTCGTTACCTCTTCGTCTCCACAATGGCGGAGCTAGATGTAAACCTTTGGGGGGGAGGCTAATATTTTTTCTCGTCTAGGCCCTTCAAATATTTTTTCCAAAGTTTTATCTAAAGCTGGGGGGAAGGGGGGCGAAACGTAAATGGCAAATATGGGGGGAGGCTAATTTTTTCCTCATCTAGGCCCTTCAATTTTTTTTTCTTTACAGTTTTATCTAAAGCTCGGGGGTGGGGGGGGGGGAGGGAGCGCCCCTGGCCTCAACATGGCTCCGCCGGTGCGTCTCCATCATTTTTCCAGTATGAGCTTTGGTTGCCACTCCCACTTCCTGGTTGCCACTCGCCGCAGCCCGCATTTTCCATGACTCGCCCTGTTCACCCCATAATCTTTGCTGCCTATGACGCTTCAGTCGTATCCCAAGGCCGGGCAAGGAAACGTTAAGTTGAGGTGCCAAAGCCCAACGAAACGCCTGTTCAACCAGCCGCGGGGGCCACAATCTAAAGCCGCCTCTAGTTACAAAGCCCACAACCATCTCCCAAGGTACTTGGGTACCCGAGCCACAACTAATCCCAACATCGCCCCTAACCTCTCGTGGAAACCACCACTAAGTTCACCACCCCGAGCGTGCAACAAGCACCGACGCGCTTCTCTCGCCCCCCCCCCCCTTTCCTTTCTAAACACACCCCTGCAGATAGGGTTCCGCTGGCGCCAGCCTATGGCGGCGCGTCAGCGTCGCCAAGGCTGGGACTGAACCGCTGGTTCAGTCGAGACAAGCTGTTGTCGATCAGGGCCCTGTAGCGGATCCGACAACAGAAGAAGGCGCGGAAGAATTCAAGCACGGTGATGGGCCGGCCCGGCGGCCCAAGCGAGCGACCAACCCACCGCGTTGGCTCCAAGACTACAGCCTGGCCCGTTAAACTGTGCTAACGGTCACTTGTTTAAAAGGGGATCGATCTCTTTCTGTAATGGTTGGCTAGGAATTGGATGACGGCTTCGGCCGGTGTAATCGGATAGCTGTGAGGGTAGTTGGGCGGCTAGCTACCGAAACTTTTCCCCAAATTCGAATTCGAATCCCTAGTTCCTCCCAGATCCAGTGTGTTGCTTACAGTTGGTATCAGATTCGGCGGTCCTAGAGCTTCCACGGCATCACCGCGGGACGCGGTGGCGAGATCGGCGGCGAGTGGAGGCGATGGACAAGTTGTCCGAGGACGGGCGCGGCATGTACGCACTTCTGCGGGCGGATTTTACCGCCGACTTGGACCAGCGCTTCAAGGAGCACGGCGACAATCTCCTCCAGGCCGTCGACAAGCTCATCCAGGCGAACACAACGACGCTCGATGCTCTGCTGTCGGCGTGGGTGGACGGCGTGCGGGACGAGTTCGCGCTCGAGATCGAGCAAATCGCGGTGAGCGACCGCAGGAACCAACCGGGCGCCTCGAGACTTCGTCGTCACGGATGGCTGGGAGTGGTCGCGGTGTCGCCTCCGACTCCCTTGGCATCGATCAGGAACACCGGGGGAAGGCACATAACACTTATGTCCCTCCTCCGGTCAGAGGTGCGCGTGATTTCAATTTTCGTGCACGTTCTCCTCCTATCGGTGACGCGGGTTACCCAGATACTGCTGATGCGTTCTCGTTTGGCGTTCGTGCGGATCTCCCTCGTTTCGACGGCGCGAACCCGAGGTTGTGGCAAAACAGGTGCGAAGACCAGTTCAAGCTATGGAACACTCCGCCGCACAGATGGATCTCGCTGGCGACGTCTCAATTTGATGGGGCAACAGCTAGGTTGTTGGAATCAGTCCAACGCAGGTCTCCCAATATGTCATGGTCTGAATTTTGCTGCAGTCTGCAGAGTCGATTCGGCAGAAATCAACACCAGACACTGCTCCGCCAGCTCTTCCGTATAGCTCAAACTAGCACAATTGTTGATTATGTGGATAGATTCGCTGACTTGTATGATCAGTTGTCTGCATATGAGGAAACTCCTAATACCTTACATTACACCACTCGTTTTCTGGACGGACTCAAGCCAGGTGTTCGAGTTGCAATGGCGCTTCAGAAGCCCAAGGATCTCGATTCGGCATATGGCTTGGCCTTGCTGCATGAGGATCTTGGGGAAGGAGTAACCCATATCAATTCGTCTACAGGCGTGAGGTCTGGTCCATTTCCACTTCCTCTTCCTCCCAACCCCCATGTCAGTGAAGATCGTCGTCAGTCTGAAACTCTGAAAACAACACCAGCTGACAACAAGTGGTCTGCACTGCGCGCTTACCGCAAGTCAAAAGGGCTTTGTTTCGTATGTGGAGAGAAGTGGTCTCGTGATCATGTGTGCAAATCAACGGTCCAGTTGCATTTTGTTCTAGAACTGATTGATCATGTTCAATCGATGGAATCTCTCCAGTCTGATTGTTCAGAGTCTGATACAGTTTCTATTCACAGTATGCGGTTGTCAGCTGCTGCAGTTGGAAAGGACCCCAATGCTCCATCCCTACAGTTGGAAATTCAGTTACAAGGGCACACTATGGTTTTCTTAGTGGACTCGGGCAGCACTCATTCATTCATAGATAGTTCTTTTGCTCCTGTGTTGGTGGATGTCTAGGATAATGCTGCAGTTTCTGTTACAGTTGCAGGAGGAGCATCATTGCAGTGCTCTCAGATGTTGCAAAAGTGCAAATGGAGCTGTTGTGGTGCTGTTTTCTCTTCTGATTTCAGGCTTTTGTAGTTATCCACTTATGATGGTATATTGGGCCTTGACTGGTTGGCTCAACACAGTCCTATGCAAGTTGATTGGACTCAGAAGTGGATGTCAGTCCAGCAGTCTGGCAGAACAGTCACTTTGCAAGGCCTGTTGCCTTCTGAATTTGCACTTGTTGGGGATCGTAGCAGAATTTAAAATTTTTCTACGCATCACCAAGATCCATCTATGGAATATACTAGCAACGAGGGGAAAGGAGTGCATCTACATACCCTTGTAGATCGCGAGCGGAAGCGTTCCAATGAACGGGGTTGATGGAGTCGTACTCGCCGTGATCCAAATCACCGATGACCGAGTGCCGAACGGACGGCACCTCCGCGTTCAACACACGTACGGAGCAGCGACGTCTCCTCCTTCTTGATCCAGCAAGGGGGAAGGAGAGGTTGATGGAGATCCAGCAGCACGACGGCGTGGTGGTGGAAGTAGCGGGGTCTCGGCAGGGCTTCGCCAAGCTTCTACGAGAGGGAGAGGTGTTGCAGGGGGAGAGGGAGGCGCCAGGGGCTGTCATACTGCTGCCCTCCCTCCCCCCCACTATATATAGGCCCCCTAGGGGGGGGGGCCAGCCCTGGATCCCATCTACAAGGGGGGCGGCGGCCAGGGGGAAACTTGCCCCCCAAGTCAGGTGGGGCGCCCCCACCCCTAGGGTTTCCAACCCTAGGCGCAGGGGGAGGCCCATGGGGGGGCGCCCCAGCCCACTAGGGGCTGGTTCCCCTCCCACTTCAGCCATGGGGCCCTCCGGGATAGGTGGCCCCACCCGGTGGACCCCCGGGACCCTTTCGGTGGTCCCGGTACAATACCGGTGACCCCCGAAACTTTCCCGGTGGCCGAAACTTGACTTCCTATATATAATTCTTCACCTCCGGACCATTCCGGAACTCCTCGTGACGTCCGGGATCTCATCCGGGACTCCGAACAACTTTCGGGTTTCCGCATACTAATATCTCTACAACCCTAGCGTCACCGAACCTTAAGTGTGTAGACCCTACGGGTTCGGGAGACATGCAGACATGACCGAGACGCCTCTCCGGTCAATAACCAACAGCGGGATCTGGATACCCATGTTGGCTCCCACATGTTCCACGATGATCTCATCGGATGAACCACGATGTCGAGGATTCAATCAATCCCGTGTACAATTCCCTTTGTCAATCGGTACGTTACTTGCCCGAGATTCGATCGTCGGTATCCCAATACCTTGTTCAATCTCGTTACCGGCAAGTCACTTTACTCGTACCGTAATGCATGATCCCGTGGCTAACTCCTTAGTCACATTGAGCTCATTATGATGATGCATTACCGAGTGGGCCCAGAGATACCTCTCCGTCATACGGAGTGACAAATCCCAGTCTCGATCCGTGCCAACCCAACAGACACTTTCAGAGATACCCGTAGTGTACCTTTATAGTCACCCAGTTACGTTGTGACGTTTGGCACACCCAAAGCACTCCTACGGTATCCGGGAGTTACACGATCTCATGGTCTAAGGAAAAGATACTTGACATTGGAAAAGCTCTAGCAAACGAACTACACGATCTTTTGTGCTATGCTTAGGATTGGGTCTTGTCCATCACATCATTCTCCTAATGATGTGATCCTGTTATCAATGACATCCAATGTCCATGGTCACGAAACCGTAACCATCTATTGATCAACGAGCTAGTCAACTAGAGGCTTACTAGGGACATGGTGTTGTCTATGTATCCACACATGTATCTGAGTTTCCTATCAATACAATTCTAGCATGGACAATAAACGATTATCATGAACAAGGAAATATAATAATAACCAATTTATTATTGCCTCTAGGGCATATTTCCAACAGTCTCCCACTTGCACTAGAGTCAATAATCTAGTTCACATCACCATCTGATTAACACTCACAGGTCACATCACCATGTGACCAACATCCAAAGAGTTCACTGGAGTCAACAATCTAGTTCACATCATTATGTGATTAACACTCAATGAGTTCTGGTTTGATCATGTCATGCTTGTGAGAGAGGTTATTAGTCAACGGGTCTGAACCTTTCAGATCCGTGTGTGCTTTACGAATATCTATGTCATCTTGTGGATGCCACCACGCGCTACTTGGAGCCATTTCAAATAACTGCTCTACTATACGAATCCGGTTTACTACTCAGAGTCATCCGGATTACTGTCAAAGTTCGCATCGACGTAACCCTTTACGACGAACTCCTTTTCACCTCCATAATCGAGAAAATTCCTTAGTCCACTAGATACTAAGGACAAGTTCGACCGCTATCATGTGATCCGTTCCCGGATCACTATTGTACCCCTTGACCAACTCATGGCAAGGCACACTTCATGTGCGGTACACAGCATAGCATACTGTAGAGCCTACGTCTAAAGCATAGGGGACGACCTTCGTCCTTTCTCTCTCTTCTGTTGTGGTCAGGTCTTGAGTCTTACTCAATACTCACACCTTGCAACACAGCCAAGAACTCCTTCTTTGCTGATCTATTTTGAACTCTTTCAAAATCATGTCAAGGTGTGCGTTCTTTGAAAGTATCATCAGACGTCTTGATCTATCTCTATAGATCTTGATGCCCAATATGTAAGCAGCTTTATCCAGGTCTTCCTTTGAAAAACTCTTTTCAAACAACCCTTTATGCTTTCCAGAAATTTTACATCATTTCGGATCAACAATATGTCATTCACATATACTTATCAGAAATGTTGTAGTGCTCCCACTCACTTTATTGTAGATACAAGTTTCTAACAAACTTTGTACAAACCCAAAAACTTTGATCACTCCATCAAAGCGTATATTCTGACTCCGAGATGCTTGCTCTAGTCCATGGAAGAATCGCTGGAGCTAGCATACCTTTTAGCATCCTTAGGATCGACAAAACCTTTCTAATTGTATCACATACAACCTTTCCTTACGAAAACTGGTAAGGAAACTTGTTTTGACATCCATCTGCCAGATTTCATAAATGCAGCTAATGCTAACATGATTCCGACGGACTTAAGCATCGCTACGGATGAGAAAATCTCATCGTAGTCAACTCCTTTGAACTTGTGAAAATACTCTTTGCCACAAGTCGAGCTTCATAGACGGTAACATTACCGTCCACGTCCGTCTTCTTCTTAAAGATCCATTTATCTCAATGGCTTGCCGATCATCGGGCAAGTTCACCAAAGTCCATGCTTTGTTCTGATACATGGATTCTATCTCGGATTTCATGGTTTCTAACCATTTGTCGGAATATGGGCCCACCATCGCTTCTCCATAGCTCGTAGGTTCATTGTTGTCTAACAACATGATATCTAAGACAGGATTACCGTACCACTCAGGAGTAGTACATATCCTTGTCGACCTACGAGGTTTGGTAGTGACTTGATCCGAAGTTTCATGATCACTATCATAAGCTTCCACTTCAATTGGTGTAGGTGCCACAGGAACAACTTCCTGTGCCCTGCTACACACTAGTTGAAGTTATGGTTCAATAACCTCATCAAGTCTCCACCATCCTCCCACTCAATTCTTTCGAGAGAAACTTTTCCTCGAGAAAGGACTCGTTTCTAGAAGCAATTACTTTTGCTTCCAGATCTGAAATAGGAGGTATACCCAACTGTTTTGGGTTTTCTATGAAGATGCATTTATCCGCTTTGGGTTCGAGCTTGTCAGCTTGAAACTCTTTCACATAAGCATCGCAGCCCCAATCTTTTAAGAAACGACAACTTAGGTTTCTCTAAACGGTGTCGTCTCAACGGAATTGCGTGGTGCCCCTTTTAAAGTGAATGCGGTTATCTCTAATGCCTAACCCATAAACGATAGTGGTAATTCGATAAGAGACAGCATGGCATGCACCATATCCAATAGGGTGCAGTTATGATGTTCGGACACACCATCACACTGTGGTGTTCCAAGCGGTATTAATTGTGAAACACTTTCCACAATGTCTTAATTGTGTGCCAAACTCGTAACTCAGATATCTCTATGATCATATCATAGACATTTTATCCTCTTGTCACGACGATCTTCAACTTCACTCTGAAATTACTTGAACCTTTCAATAATTCAGACTTGTGTTTCATCAAGTAAATATTCTCAGCATCTACTCAAATCATCTGTGAAGTAAGAACATAACGATATCCACTGCATGCCTCAGCACTCATTGGACCGCATACATCAAAATGTATTATTTCCAATAAGTTGCTCTCTTGTTCCATCTTACTGAAAACAAGGCCTTTCAGTCATCTTGCCCATGTGGTATGATTTGCATGTCTCAAGTGATTCAAAATCAAGTGAGTACAAATGATCCATTTGCATGGAGTTTCTTCATGCATATATACCAATAGACATGGTTCGCATGTCTCAATCTTTTCAAAAACGAGTGAGTCCAAAGATCCATCTACATGGAGCTTCTTCATGCGTTCTATACCAATATGACTCAAATGGCAGTGCCACAAGTATGTGGAACTATCATTACTATTTTATATCTTTTGGCACGAACATGTGTATCACTACGATCGAGATTCATTTTAGGTGCAAGACCATTGAAGGTATTATTCAAATAAACAGAGTAACCATTATTCTCCTTAAATGAATAACCGTATTGCGATAAACATAATCCAATCATGCTCAACGCAAACACCAAATCTCGATGGTAGAGGGAGCATGCGATGCTTGATCACATCAACCTTGGAAACACTTCCAACACATATCGTCATCTCACCTTTAGCTAGTCTCCGTTTATTCCGCAGCTTTTATTTCGAGTTACTAACACTTAGCTGTTGGGGAACGTAGTAATTTCAAAAAAATTCCTACGCACACGCAAGATCATGGTGATGCATAGCAACGAGAGGGGAGAGTGTTGTCCACGTACCCTCGTAGACCGACAGCGGAAGCGTTATCACAACGCGGTTGATGTAGTCGTACGTCTTCGCGATCCGACCGATCAAGTACCGAACGTACGGCACCTCCGAGTTCTACACACGTTCAGCTCGATGACGTCCCTCGAACTCCGATCCAGCCGAGTGTTGAGGGAGAGTTTCGTCAGCACGACGACGTGGTGACGATGATGATGTTCTACCGACGCAGGGCTTCGCCTAAGCTCCGCAACGGTATTATCGAGGTGTAATATGGTGGAGGGGGGCACCGCACACGGCTAAGAGATCTCAAGGATCAATTGTTGTGTCTATGGGGTGCCCCCTGCCCCCGTATATAAAGGAGCAAGGGGGAGGCAGCCGGCCAAGGGGAGAGGCGCGCCATAGGGGGGAGTCCTACTCCCACCGGGAGTAGGACTCCTCCTTTCCTTGTGGGAGTAGGAGAAGGGAAGGGGAAAGGAGAAAGAAGGAAGGGTGCGCCCCCCTTCCCTAGTCCAATTCGGACCACACCATGGGGAGGGGTGCGACCACCTTTTGAGGCCTTTCTCTCCTTTCCCGTATGGCCCATTAAGGCCCAATACGAATTCCCGTCACTCTCCGGTACTCCGAAAAATACCCGAATCACTCGGAACCTTTCCGAAGTCCAAATATAGTCGTCCAATATATCGATTTTTACGTCTCAACCATTTCGAGACTCCTCGTCATGTCCCCGATCTCATCCGGGACTCCGAACTCCTTCGGTACATCAACATACATAAACTCATAATAAAACTGTCATCGTAACTTTAAGCGTGCGGACCCTACGGGTTCGAGAACTATGTAGACATGACCGAGACACGTCTCCGGTCAATAACCAATAGAGGGACCTGGATGCCCGTATTGGCTCCCACATATTCTACGAAGATCTTTATCGGTCAGACCGCATAACAACATACGTTGTTCCCTTTGTCATCGGTATGTTACTTGCCCGAGATTCGATCGTCGGTATCTCGATACCTAGTTCAATCTCGTTACCGGCAAGTCTCTTTACTCGTTCCGTAACACATCATCCCGCAACTAACTCATTAGTCACAATGCTTGCAAGGCTTATAGTGATGTGCATTACCGAGTGGGCCCAGAGATACCTCTCAGACAATCGGAGTGACAAATCCTAATCTCGAAATACGCCAACCCAACAAGTACCTTTGGAGACACCTGTAGAGCACCTTTATAATCACCCATTTACGTTGTGACGTTTGGTAGCACACAAAGTGTTCCTCTGGTAAACGGGAGTTGCATAATCTCATAGTCATAGGAACATGTATAAGTCATGAAGAAAGCAATAGCAACATACTAAACGATCGAGTGCTAAGCTAACGGAATGGGTCAAGTCAATCACGTCATTCTCCTAATGAGGTGATCTCGTTAATCAAATGACAACTTATGTCTATGGCTAGGAAACATAACCATCTTTGATTAACGAGCTAGTCAAGTAGAGGCATACTAGTGACACTCTGTTTGTCTATATATTCACACATGTATTATGTTTCCGGTTAATACAATTCTAGCATGAATAATAAACATTTATCATGATATAAGGAAATATATAATACTTTATTATTGCCTCTAGGGCATATTTCCTTCATTAGCAACCGAACCGGTATCTAATACCCTGGTGCTGCTAGGAGTACTAGTAAAGTACACATTCATTTAATGTATATCCAATATACTTCTGTCGACCTTGCCTGCCTTCTCATCTACCAAGTATCTAGGGTAGTTCTACTTCAGTGACCGTTCCCCTCATTACAGGAGCACTTAGTCTCGGGTTTGGGTTTAACTTTGGGATTCTTCGCTAGAGCAGCAAATGATTTGCTGTTTCATGAAGTATCCCTTCTTGCCCTTGCCCTTCTAGAAACTAGTGGTTTTACTAACCATCAACAATTGATGCTCCTTCTTGATTTCTACTTTCGCGGTGTCAAACATCGCGAGTTGCTCAAGGATCATCATATCTATCCCTGATATGTTATAGTTCATCACGAAGCTCTAATAGCTTGGTGGCAGTGACTATGGAGAACCATCACTATCTCATCTGGAAGATTAACTCCCACTCAATTCAAGCGATTGTGGTACTCAGACAATCTGATCACATGCTCAACGATTGAGCTTTTCTCCCTCAGTTTGCAGGCTTAAGAAACTTGTCAGAGGTCTCATACCTCTTGACGTGGGCACTAGTTCGAAATCCCAATTTCAGTCTTCGGAACATCTCATATGTTCTGCGACGTTTCAAAAACCGTCTTTGGTGCCACAATTCTAAACTGTTAGCATTACGCACTGAACTATCACGTAGTCATCAAAACGTGTATGTCAGATGTTTCGCAACATCTACAGACGACGCTGAGGTTCAGCACACCGAGCGGTGCATTAAGGACATAAGCCTTCTGTGCAGCAATGAGGACAATCCTCAGTTTACGGACCCTGTCCGCATAATTGCTACTACCAACTTTCAACTAAATTTTCTCTAGGAACATATCTTAACCAGTAGAACTAAAGCGCAAGCTCTGAAATAATTTGCAAAGACCTTCTGACTATGTTCATGATAATTAAGTTCATCTGATTAATGAACTCCCACTCAGATAGACATCCCTCTAGTCATCTAAGTGATACATGATCCGAGTCAAACTAGGCCGTGTCCGATCATCACGTGAGACGGACTAGTCATCATCGGTGAACATCTCCATGTTGATCGTATCTACTATACGACTCATGTTCGACCTTTCGATCTCTTGTGTTCCGAGGCCATGTCTGTACATGCTAGGCTCGTCAAGTCAACCTAAGTGTTTCGCATGTGTTCCGAGGCCATGTCTGTACATGCTAGGCTCGTCAACACCCGTTGTATTCGAACGTTAGAATCTATCACACCAGATCATCACGTGGTGCTTCGAAACAACGAACCTTCGCAACGGTGCACAGTTAGGGGGAACACGTCTCTTCAAATTTTAGTGAGGGATCATCTTATTTATGCTACCGTCATTCTAAGCAAATAAGATGTAAACATGATAAACATCACATGCAAATCATAAAGTGACGTGATATGGCCAATATCATCTTGCGCCTTTGATCTCCATCTTTGAGGCGCGGCATGATCACCTTCGTCACCGGCATGACACCATGATCTCCATCATCATGATCTCCATCATTGTGTCTTCATGAAGTTGTCTCGCCAACTATTACTTCTACTACTATGGCTAACGGTTAGCAATAAAGTAAAGTAATTACATGGCATTTTCATTGACACGCAGGTCATACAATAAATTAAGACAACTCCTATGGCTCCTGCCGGTTGTCATTCTCATCGACATGCAAGTCGTGATTCCTATTACAAGAACATGATCAATCTCATACATCACATATATCATTCATCACATCCTTTTTGGCCATATCACATCACATAGCATACCCTGCAAAAACAAGTTAGACGTCCTCTAATTGTTGTTGCATGTTTTACGTGGCTGCTATGGGTTTCTAGCAAGAACGTTTCTTACCTACGCAAAAGCCACAACGTGATATGCCAATTTCTATTTACCCTTCATAAGGACCCTTTTCATCGAATCCGATCCGACTAAAGTGGGAGAGACAGACACCCGCTAGCCACCTTATGCAACTATTGCATGTCAGTCGGTGGAACCTGTCTCACGTAAGAGTACGTGTAAGGTCGGTCCGGGCCGCTTCATCCCACGATGCCGCCGAATCAAGATAAGACTAGTAACGGCAAGAAGAATTGGCAACATCAACGCCCACAACTGCTTTCTGTTCTACTCGTGCATAGTAACTACGCATAGGCCTGGCTCATGATGCCACTGTTGGGGATCGTAGCAGAATTAAAAAATTTCTACGCATCACCAAGATCCATCTATGGAGTATACTAGCAACGAGGGGAAAGGAGTGCATCTACATACCCTTGTAGATCGCGAGCGGAAGCGTTCCAATGAACGGGGTTGATGGAGTCGTACTCGCCGTGATCCAAATCACCGATGACCGAGTGCCGAACGGACGGCACCTCCGCGTTCAACACACGTACGGAGCAGCGACGTCTCCTCCTTCTTGATCCAGCAAGGGGGAAGGAGAGGTTGATGGAGATCCAGCAGCACGACGGCGTGGTGGTGGAAGTAGCGGGGTCTCGGCAGGGCTTCGCCAAGCTTCTGCGAGAGGGAGAGGTGTTGCAGGGGGAGAGGGAGGCACCAGGGGCTGTCATACTGCTGCCCTCCCTCCCCCCCACTATATATAGGCCCCCTAGGGGGGGCCAGCCCTGGATCCCATCTACAAGGGGGGGCGGCGGCCAGGGGGGAAACTTGCCCCCCAAGTCAGGTGGGGCGCCCCCACCCCTAGGGTTTCCAACCCTAGGCGCAGGGGGAGGCCCATGGGGGGCGCCCCAGCCCACTAGGGGCTGGTTCCCCTCCCACTTCAGCCCATGGGGCCCTCCGGGATAGGTGGCCCCACCTGGTGGACCCCCGGGACCCTTCCGGTGGTCCCGGTACAATACCGGTGACCCCCGAAACTTTCCCGGTGGCCGAAACTTGACTTCCTATATATAATTCTTCACCTCCGGACCATTCCGGAACTCCTCGTGACGTCCGGGATCTCATCCGGGACTCCGAACAACTTTCGGGTTTCCGCATACTAATATCTCTACAACCCTAGCGTCACCGAACCTTAAGTGTGTAGACCCTACGGGTTCGGGAGACATGCAGACATGACCAGGACGCCTCTCCGGTCAATAACCAACAGCGGGATCTGGATACCCATGTTGGCTCCCACATGTTCCACAATGATCTCATCGGATGAACCACGATGTCGAGGATTCAATCAATCCCGTGTACAATTCCCTTTGTCAATCGGTACGTTACTTGCCCGAGATTCCATCGTCGGTATCCCAATACCTTGTTCAATCTCGTTACCGGCAAGTCACTTTACTCGTACCGTAATGCATGATCCCGTGGCTAACTCCTTAGTCACATTGAGCTCATTATGATGATGCATTACCGAGTGGGCCCAGAGATACCTCTCCGTCATAAGGAGTGACAAATCCCAGTCTCGATCCGTGCCAACCCAACAGACACTTTCAGAGATACCCGTAGTGTACCTTTATAGTCACCCAGTTATGTTGTGACGTTTGGCACACCCAAAGCACTCCTACGGTATCCGGGAGTTACACGATCTCATGGTCTAAGGAAAAGATACTTGACATTGGAAAAGCTCTAGCAAACGAACTACACGATCTTTTGTGCTATGCTTAGGATTGGGTCTTGTCCATCACATCATTCTCCTAATGATGTGATCCCGTTATCAACGACATCCAATGTCCATGGTCAGGAAACCGTAACCATCTATTGATCAACGAGCTAGTCAACTAGAGGCTTACTAGGGACATGGTGTTGTCTATGTATCCACACATGTATCTGAGTTTCCTATCAATACAATTCTAGCATGGACAATAAACGATTATCATGAACAAGGAAATATAATAATAACCAATTTATTATTGCCTCTAGGGCATATTTCCAACAGCACTTATAGTGATATCATTGTCTCTCATTCAGTGTTTTGCCAATTCTTCAGTCTATCCTGAAATGCAAGCAGTGTTAGACAAGTTTCCTACAGTCTTTTAGGCCCCCACTGGCCTCCCTCCTAGAAGAATGCAAGACCATCACATCCCTCTGATTCCAGGTGCACGGCTAGTTTCTATCAGGCCATACAGGATCGCACCCCAGCTCAAAGATGAGTTAGAAAAGCATATTGCAGAGCTCTTGTCCTTGGGGATGATTCGACCCAGCAAAAGCCCATTTTCTTCTCCTGTCCTCAGGGTCAAGAAAAAGGAAGAAGGGGAATGGAGACTAGTTGTGGATTTCAGACATCTGAATGCTATCACTCTGAAGAGCAAATACCCAGTACCAATTATAGATGAGTTGTTGGATGAACTAGCCGGAGCATGTTGGTTTACCAAAATGGACCTCAAAGCTGGATTTCACCAGATCAGGCTAGCTCCTGGAGAAGAGTACAAAAGTGCATTTCAAACACACCATGGCCACTTTGAGTTTCTTGTAGTTGCCATGGGTTTGACTAGAGCTCCAGCAACATTTCAAGGAACCATGAACTTTGACCTATCTCCTCTTCTCAGGAAGTGTGTACTATGTTTCTTTGATGACATCTTAGTTTTCAGCAAAACATTTGAGGAGAATTTGGAGCATGTTGCATAGGTTCTGACAATTCTGAAAGAAACCGAATGGAAAGTTAAAATGTCCAAGTGTGCATTTGCTCAACAGGAAATTGCTTATTTGGGACATGTCATTTCTGCTAAGGGTGTATCTACAGATCCTGCCAAGATCATAGCTGTCCAGCAGTGGCCTACTCCAACTAATGTTAAGAAAGTCAGAGGTTTCCTTGGACTTGGCGGTTACTACAGAAAATTCATCAAGCACTATGGTATTATTGCCAAACCTCTCACTGAACTTCTCAAAAAGGGGATACCATTTGTGTGGACCAGTGTTACTGAAGAAGCCTTTGTCGTGCTCAAACAAGCTCTCACATCTGCTCTAGTTTTGGCTGTGCCTGATTTTTCAAAACCATTTACTGTGGAAACAGATGCATGTGACTATGGCATTGGAGCAGTTTTAATGCAGCAGGGCCACCCATTGGCATTTGTCAGCAAGGCCTTGGGTCCTAAGAACAGAGGTCTGTCAGTATATGAGAAAGAATACCTGGCTATTCTGTTGGCTGTAGACCAGTGGAGATCTTACTTGCAAATGCAACAGTTCATTATGAAGACTGATCACAAGAGTTTAGCCCACTTACAGGATCAAAGATTGCACACCCCATGGCAACAGAAATGCTTAACTAAGTTACTGGGCTTAAACTACACAATTCAGTATAAACAAGGGAACACCAATGTTGCTGCTGATGCACTTTCTAGGAGACCTTCTGATGGAGCAATTCTCTACCAGATTTTCTGTGCATAACCTACTTGGTTACTGGAAATTGAAAAAAGTTACAATGGTGACACTAAAACACAAGACATTTTGCAACAACTGGCCATAGACCCTGCATCTAAGCCACCGTTCTCTCTGCACCAAGGTTTTCTTCGTTACAAAAACAGTGTATGGGTTGGGCCAGATGCAGCTCTGCACCTCAAGATTTTTACAGCCTTTCATGCTAGTCCAGTTGGGGGACGTTCTGGTTTTCCAGCTACATACAAAAGAATTATATCTCTCTTCAGGTGGCAAGGAATGAAAAAATTCACCAAGTCTCAAGTACAGTCCTGCTTGGTGTTGTTGGGGAACGTAGTAATTTCAAAAAAATTCCTACGCACACGCAAGATCATGGTGATGCATAACAACAAGAGGGGAGAGTGTTGTCCACGTACCCTCGTAGACAGAAAGCGGAAGCGTTAGCACAACGCGGTTGATGTAGTCGTACGTCTTCACGATCCGACCGATCAAGTACCGAACGCACGGCACCTCCGAGTTCAGCACACGTTCAGCCCGATGACGTCCCTCGAACTCCGATCCAGCCGAGTGTTGAGGGAGAGTTTCGTCAGCACGACGGCGTGGTGACGATGATGATGTTCTACCGACACAGGGCTTCGCCTAAGCACCGCTACAGTATTATCGAGGTGGACTATGGTGGAGGGGGGCACCGCACACAGCTAAAAGATCAAACGATCAATTGTTGTGTCTAGGGTGCCCCCTGCCCCCGTATATAAAGGAGCAAGGGGGGAGGTGCGGCCGGCCAGGAGGAGGCGCGCCAGGAGGAGTCCTACTCCCACCGGGAGTAGGACTCCCTCCCTTCCTTGTTGGACTAGGAGAGGAGAGGGAAGGAGAGAGGGGGAAAGGAAAGGGGGGGCGCCGCCCCCCTCCTTGTCCAATTCGGACTTGGGGGGGAGGGGCGCGCGGCTGCCCCTTGGCCGCCTCTCCTCTTCCACCAATTGGGCCCATGAGGCCCAATAGCCTCCGGGGGGTTCCGGTAACCCCCCTGTACTCCGGTATATATCCGATAACCCCCGGAACCATTCCGGTGTCCGAATATAGTCATCCAATATATCAATCTTCATGTCTCGACCATTTCGAGACTCCTCGTCATGTCCGTGATCACATCCGGGACTCCGAACAACCTTCGGTACATCAAAACATATAAACTCATAATATAACTGTCATCGAAACGTTAAGCGTGCGGACCCTACGGGTTCGAGAACTATGTAGAGATGACCGAGACACGTCTCCGGTCAATAACCAATAGCGGAACCTGGATGCTCATATTGGCTCCCACATATTCTACGAAGATCTTTATCGGTCAGACCGCATAACAACATACGTTGTTCCCTTTGTCATCGGTATGTTACTTGCCCGAGATTCGATCGTCGGTATCTCAATACCTAGTTCAATCTCGTTACCGGCAAGTCTCTTTACTCGTTCCGTAATACATCATCCCACAACTAACTCATTAGTTGCAATGCTTGCAAGGCTTAAGTGATGTGCATTACCGAGAGGGCCCAGAGATACCTCTCCGACAATCGGAGTGACAAATCCTAATCTCGAAATACGCCAACCCAACAAGTACCTTTGGAGACACCTGTAGAGCACCTTTATAATCACCCAGTTACGTTGTGACGTTTGGTAGCACACAAAGTGTTCCTCCGGTAAACGGGAGTTGCATAATCTCATAGTCATAGGAACATGTATAAGTCATGAAGAAAGCAATAGCAACATACTAAACGATCGAGTGCTAAGCTAACGGAATGGGTCAAGTCAATCACATCATTCTCCTAATGATGTGATCCCGTTAATCAAATGACAACTCATGTCTATGGCTAGGAAACATAACCATCTTTGATCAACGAGCTAGTCAAGTAGAGGCATACTAGTGACACTCTGTTTGTCTATGTATTCACACAAGTATTATGTTTCCGGTTAATACAATTCTAGCATGAATAATAAACATTTATCATGATATAAGGAAATAAATAATAACTTTATTATTGCCTCTAGGGCATATTTCCTTCAGTCTCCCACTTGCACTAGAGTCAATAATCTAGATTACACAGTAATGATTCTAACACCCATGGAGCCTTGGTGCTGATCATGTTTTGCTCGTGGAAGAGGCTTAGTCAACGGGTCTGCAACATTCAGATCCGTATGTATCTTGCAAATTTCTATGTCTCCCACCTGGACTAAATCCCGGATGGAATTGAAGCGTCTCTTGATGTGCTTGGTTCTCTTGTGAAATCTGGATTCCTTCGCCAAGGCAATTGCACCAGTATTGTCACAAAAGATTTTCATTGGACCCGATGCACTAGGTATGACACCTAGATCGGATATGAACTCCTTCATCCAGACTCCTTCATTTGCTGCTTCCGAAGCAGCTATGTACTCCGCTTCACATGTAGATCCCGCCACGACGCTTTGTTTAGAACTGCACCAACTGACAGCTCCACCGTTCAATGTAAACACGTATCCGGTTTGCGATTTAGAATCGTCCGGATCAGTGTCAAAGCTTGCATCAACGTAACCATTTACGATGAGCTCTTTGTCACCTCCATAAACGAGAAACATATCCTTAGTCCTTTTCAGGTATTTCAGGATGTTCTTGACCGCTGTCCAGTGATCCACTCCTGGATTACTTTGGTACCTCCCTGCTAAACTTATAGCAAGGCACACATCAGGTCTGGTACACAGCATTGCATACATGATAGAGCCTATGGCTGAAGCATAGGGAACATCTTTCATCTTCTCTCTATCTTCTGCAGTGGTCGGGCATTGAGTCTTACTCAACTTCACACCTTGTAACACAGGCAAGAACCCTTTCTTTGCTTGATCCATTTTGAACTTCTTCAAAACTTTGTCAAGGTATGTGCTTTGTGAAAGTCCAATTAAGCGTCTTGATCTATCTCTATAGATCTTGATGCCCAATATATACGCAGCTTCACCGAGGTCTTTCATTGAAAAACTCTTATTCAAGTATCCCTTTATGCTATTCAGAAATTCTATATCATTTCCAATCAGCAATATGTCATCCACATATAATATTAGAAATGCTACAGAGCTCCCACTCACTTTCTTGTAAATACAGGCTTCTCCAAAAGTCTGTACAAAACCAAATGCTTTGATCACACTATCAAAGCGTTTATTCCAACTCCGAGAGGCTTGCACCAGTCCATAAATGGATCGCTGGAGCTTGCACACTTTGTTAGCTCCCTTTGGATCGACAAAACCTTCCGGTTGCATCATATACAACTCTTCTTCCAGAAATCCATTCAGGAATGCAGTTTTGACATCCATTTGCCAAATTTCATAATCATAAAATGCGGCAATTGCTAACATGATTCGGACAGACTTAAGCATCGCTACGGGTGAGAAGGTCTCATCGTAGTCAATCCCTTGAACTTGTCGAAAACCTTTTGCAACAAGTCGAGCTTTATAGACAGTAACATTACCGTCAGCGTCAGTCTTCTTCTTGAAGATCCATTTATTCTCAATGGCTTGCCGATCATCGGGCAAGTCAACCAAAGTCCACACTTTGTTCTCATACATGGATCCCATCTCAGATTTCATGGCCTCAAGCCATTTTGCGGAATCTGGGCTCACCATCGCTTCTTCATAGTTCGTAGGTTCGTCATGGTCTAGTAACATAACCTCCAGAACAGGATTACCGTACCACTCTGGTGCGGATCTTACTCTGGTTGACCTACGAGGTTCAGTAACAACTTGATCTGAAGTTCCATGATCATCATCATTAACTTCCTCACTAATTGGTGTAGGCATCGCAGAAACCGGTTTCTGCGATGAACTACTTTCCAATAAGGGAGCAGGTACAATTACCTCATCAAGTTCTACTTTCCTCCCACTCACTTCTTTCGAGAGAAACTCCTTCTCCAGAAAGATTCCGAATTTAGCAACAAAAGTCTTGCCTTCGGATCTGTGATAGAAGGTGTACCCAACAGTCTCCTTTGGGTATCCTATGAAGACACATTTCTCCGATTTGGGTTCGAGCTTATCAGGTTGAAGTTTTTTCACATAAGCATCGCAGCCCCAAACTTTAAGAAACGACAACTTTGGTTTCTTGCCAAACCACAGTTCATAAGGCGTCGTCTCAACGGATTTTGATGGTGCCCTATTTAACGTGAATGCGGCCGTCTCTAAAGCATAACCCCAAAACGATAGCGGTAAATCAGTAAGAGACATCATAGATCGCACCATATCTAGTAGAGTACGATTACGACGTTCGGACACACCATTACGCTGTGGTGTTCCGGGTGGCGTGAGTTGCGAAACTATTCCGCATTGTTTCAAATGAAGACCAAACTCATAACTCAAATATTCTCCTCCACGATCAGATCGTAGAAACTTTATTTTCTTGTTACGATGATTTTCAACTTCACTCTGAAATTCTTTGAACTTTTCAAATGTTTCAGACTTATGTTTCATTAAGTAGATATACCCATATCTGCTTAAATCATCTGTGAAGGTGAGAAAATAACGATATCCGCCACGAGCCTCAACATTCATCGGACCACATACATCTGTATGTATGATTTCCAACAAATCTGTTGCTCTCTCCATAGTTCCGGAGAACGGCGTTTTAGTCATCTTGCCCATGAGGCACGGTTCGCAAGTACCAAGTGATTCATAATCAAGTGGTTCCAAAAGTCCATCAGTATGGAGTTTCTTCATGCGCTTTACACCGATATGACCTAAACGGCAGTGCCACAAATAAGTTGCACTATCATTATCAACTCTGCATCTTTTGGCTTCAATACTATGAATATGTGTATCACTACTATCGAGATTCAACAAAAATAGACCACTCTTCAAGGGTGCATGACCATAAAAGATATTATTCATATAAATAGAACAACCATTATTCTCTGATTTAAATGAATAACCGTCTCGCATCAAACAAGATCCAGATATAATGTTCATGCTTAACGCTGGCACCAAATAACAATTATTTAGGTCTAAAACTAATCCCGAAGGTAGATGTAGAGGTAGCGTGCCGACCGCGATTACATCGACTTTGGAACCATTTCCCACGCGCATCGTCACCTCGTCCTTAGCCAATCTTCGCTTAATCCGTAGCCCCTGTTTCGAGTTGCAAATATTAGCAACAGAACCAGTATCAAATACCCAGGTGCTACTGCGAGCATTAGTAAGGTACACATCAATAACATGTATATCACATATACCTTTGTTCACCTTGCCATCCTTCTTATCCGCCAAATACTTGGGGCAGTTCCGCTTCCAGTGACCAGTCTGCTTGCAGTAGAAGCACTCAGTCTCAGGCTTAGGTCCAGACTTGGGTTTCTTCTCCTGAACAGCAACTTGCTTGCTGTTCTTCTTGAAGTTCCCCTTCTTCTTCCCTTTGCCCTTTTTCTTGAAACTGGTGGTCTTATTGACCATCAATACTTGATGCTCCTTTTTGATTTCTACCTCCGCAGCCTTTAGCATTGCGAAGAGCTCGGGAATCGTCTTATCCATCCCTTGCATGTTATAGTTCATCACGAAGCTCTTGTAGCTTGGTGGCAGTGATTGGAGAATTCTGTCAATGACGCTATCATCCGGAAGATTAACTCCCAGTTGAATCAAGTGATTATTATACCCAGACATTTTGAGTATATGCTCACTGACAGAACTATTCTCCTCCATCTTGCAGCTGTAGAACTTATTGGAGACTTCATATCTCTCAATTCGGGCATTTGCTTGAAATATTAACTTCAACTCCTGGAACATCTCATATGCTCCATGACGTTCAAAACGTCGTTGAAGTCCCGGTTCTAAGCCGTAAAGCATGGCACATTGAACTATCGAGTAGTCATCAGCTTTGCTCTGCCAGACGTTCTTAACGTCGTCAGTTGCATCGGCAGCAGGCCTGGCACCCAGCGGTGCTTCCAGGACGTAATTCTTCTGTGCAGCAATGAGGATAATCCTCAAGTTACGGACCCAGTCCGTGTAATTGCTACCATCATCTTTCAACTTTGCTTTCTCAAGGAACGCATTAAAATTCAACGGAACAACAGCACGGGCCATCTATCTACAATCAACATAGACAAGCAAGATACTATCAGGTACTAAGTTCATGATAAATTTAAGTTCAATTAATCATATTACTTAAGAACTCCCACTTAGATAGACATCCCTCTAATCCTCTAAGTGATCACGTGATCCATATCAACTAAACCATGTCCGATCATCACGTGAGATGGAGTAGTTTCAACGGTGAACATCACTATGTTGATCATATCTACTATATGATTCACGCTCGACCTTTCGGTCTCCGTGTTCCGAGGCCATATCTGTTATATGCTAGGCTCGTCAAGCTTAACCTGAGTATTCCGCGTGTGCAACTGTTTTGCACCCGTTGTATTTGAACGTAGAGCCTATCACACCCGATCATCACGTGGTGTCTCAGCACGAAGAACTTTCGCAACGGTGCATACTCAGGGAGAACACTTATACTTTGATAATTTAGTGAGGGATCATCTTATAATGCTACCGTCAATCAAAGCAAGATAAGATGCATAAAAGATAAACATCACATGCAATCAATATAAGTGATATGATATGGCCATCATCATCTTGTGCTTGTGATCTCCATCTCCGAAGCACCGTCATGATCACCATCGTCACCGGCGCGACACCTTGATCTTCATCGTAGCATCGTTGTCGTCTCGCCAATCTTATGCTTCTACGACTATCGCTACCGCTTAGTGATAAAGTAAAGCATTACAGGGCGATTGCATTGCATACAATAAAGCGACAACCATATGGCTCCTGCCAGTTGCCGATAACTCGGTTACAAAACATGATCATCTCATACAATAAAATTTAGCATCATGTCTTGACCATATCACATCACAACATGCCCTGCAAAAACAAGTTAGACGTCCTCTACTTTGTTGTTGCAAATTTTACGTGGCTGCTACGGGCTTAGCAAGAACCGTTCTTACCTACGCATCAAAACCACAACGATAGTTTGTCAAGTTGGTGCTGTTTTAACCTTCGCAAGGACCGGGCGTAGCCACACTCGGTTCAACTAAAGTTGGAGAAACTGACACCCGCCAGCCACCTGTGTGCAAAGCACGTCGGTAGAACCAGTCTCGCGTAAGCGTACGCGTAATGTCGGTCCGGGCCGCTTCATCCAACAATACCGCCGAACCAAAGTATGACATGCTGGTAAGCAGTATGACTTATATCGCCCACAACTCACTTGTGTTCTACTCGTGCATATAACATCAACGCATAAAACCAGGCTCGGATGCCACTGTTGGGGAACGTAGTAATTTCAAAAAAATTCCTACGCACACGCAAGATCATGGTGATGCATAGCAACGAGAGGGGAGAGTGTTGTCCACGTACCCTCGTAGACCGAAAGCGGAAGCGTTAGCACAACGCGGTTGATGTAGTCGTACGTCTTCACGATCCGACCGATCAAGTACCGAACGCACGGCACCTCCGAGTTCAGCACACGTTCAGCCCGATGACGTCCCTCGAACTCCGATCCAGCCGAGTGTTGAGGGAGAGTTTCGTCAGCACGACGGCGTGGTGACGATGATGATGTTCTACCGACGCAGGGCTTCGCCTAAGCACCGCTACAGTATTATCGAGGTGGACTATGGTGGAGGGGGGCACCGCACACGGCTAAAAGATCAAACGATCAATTGTTGTGTCTAGGGTGCCCCCTGCCCCCGTATATAAAGGAGCAAGGAGAGGGGGGGAGGTGCGGCCGGCCAGGAGGAGGCGCGCCAGGAGGAGTCCTACTCCCACCGGGAGTAGGTCTCCCTCCCTTCCTTGTTGGACTAGGAGAGGAGAGGGAAGGAGAGAGGGGGAAAGGAAAGGGGGGGGCGCCGCCCCCCTCCTTGTCCAATTCGGACTTGGGGGGGGGGAGGGGCGCGCGGCTGCCCCTTGGCCGCCTCTCCTCTTCCACCAATTGGGCCCATGAGGCCCAATAGCCTCCGGGGGGTTCCGGTAACCCCCCGGTACTCCGGTATATATCCGATAACCCCCGGAACCATTCCGGTGTCCGAATATAGTCATCCAATATATCAATCTTCATGTCTCGACCATTTCGAGACTCCTCGTCATGTCCGTGATCACATCCGGGACTCCAAACAACCTTCGGTACATCAAAACATATAAACTCATAATATAACTGTCATCGAAACGTTAAGCGTGCGGACCCTACGGGTTCGAGAACTATGTAGACATGACCGAGACACGTCTCCGGTCAAGAACCAATAGAGGAACCTGGATGCTCATATTGGCTCCCACATATTCTACGAAGATCTTTATCGGTCAGACCGCATAACAACATACGTTGTTCCCTTTGTCATCGGTATGTTACTTGCCCGAGATTCGATCGTCGTTATCTCAATACCTAGTTCAATCTCGTTACCGGCAAGTCTCTTTACTCGTTCCGTAATACATCATCCCACAACTAACTCATTAGTTGCAATGCTTGCAAGGCTTAAGTGATGTGCATTACCGAGAGGGCCCAGAGATACCTCTCCGACAATCGGAGTGACAAATCCTAATCTCGAAATACGCCAACCCAACAAGTACCTTTGGAGACACCTGTAGAGCACCTTTATAATCACCCAGTTACGTTGTGACGTTTGGTAGCACACAAAGTGTTCCTCCGGTAAACGGGAGTTGCATAATCTCATAGTCATAGGAACATGTATAAGTCATGAAGAAAGCAATAGCAACATACTAAACGATCGAGTGCTAAGCTAACGGAATGGGTCAAGTCAATCACATCATTCTCCTAATGATGTGATCCCGTTAATCAAATGACAACTCATGTCTATGGCTAGGAAACATAACCATCTTTGATCAACGAGCTAGTCAAGTAGAGGCATACTAGTGACACTCTGTTTGTCTATGTATTCACACAAGTATTATGTTTCCGGTTAATACAATTCTAGCATGAATAATAAACATTTATCATGATATAAGGAAATAAATAATAACTTTATTATTGCCTCTAGGGCATATTTCCTTCAGGTGTGTCAGCAAGCTAAACCAGAGAGAGTTCAATACCCTGGATTGTTATCTCCTCTGCCAGTACCTTCCAAAGCTTGGGACACAGTGTCCATGGATTTTATATCAGGCCTTCCTACATCCTTCCAATATAATTGCATACTGGTGGTGATTGACAAGTTCTCTAAATATGGCCATTTCATTTCTCTCTCACATCCCTTTAATGCACAGAAAGTGGCTGAAGTTTTCATAGATAATGTGTATAAGTTGCATGGTATGCCCAGGCTGATAATATGTGACAGGGACCCTATTTTCACTAGTTCCTTCTGGCAACTGCTCATATCAAGGACTGAAGCAGAACTCAGTATGAGTACAACATATCACCCTGAGACTGACGGCCAAACTGAAAGAGCAAACCAGCAAATTGAGTGCTTCTTGAGGTGTTTCATCAGTGCTCATCCTACTAAGTGGAGCAAATGGCTGTCACTTTGTGAATTCTGGTACAATACCAACTGGCATTCTGCACTGAATAAATCACCCTTTGAGATCATTGATGGACAGACTCCACGGTTCTTTGGAATATCTGCTTCTGATACGATTGCCCTCGTAGATATCCAATCCTGGCTGGACTCACGACAGTTGATGATTGCTTCAGTTCGATAGCATCTCTTGCATGTGCAGTAGAGAATGAAGCACCAGGCAGACAAGAAACGAACTGAACGAGTTTTTGCTGTCAATGATCTCGTGTTTCTTAAACTCCAACCATATGTGCAATCATCAGTTGTCAGAAGAGCTAACCATAAGCTCTCATTCAAGTTTTTTGGTCCTTACAAGATCATAGAGAAAATTGGAGAAGTTGCCTACCGACTGGAGCTGCCTCTTGACAGTCGTGTACACCCAGTGTTTCATGTGTCTCAGCTTAAGAAGTTCATTTCGCCAACAACTCAGGTACAACAACAGTTACCTTCTCCTGTAGCCATTCTGCAAGTGCCTATGCAGGTCTTGGATCGCCGCGTTCGTCAAGCTGGCCGGAAGACAGTTATGCAGGGTTTAATTCTCTGGAGTGGCGGTACACTAGCTACTGCTACCTAGGAGGACCTGGACTCGTTGAAGCAAGAATTTCCGCGCGCTCTGGCTTGGTGACAAGCCGGTTCACAAGGAGAGGGGGATGTCAGCGTCGCCAAGGCTGGGACTGAACCGCTGGTTCAATCGAGACAAGCTGTTGTCGATCAGGGCCCTGTAGCGGATCCGACAACAGAAGAAGGCGCGGAAGAATGCAAGCACGGTGATGGGCCGGCCCGGCGGCCCAAGCGGGCGACCAACCCACCGCGTTGGCTCCAAGACTACGGCCTGGCCCGTTAAACTGTGCTAACGGTCACTTGTTTAAAAGGGGATCGATCTCTTTCTGTAATGGTTGGCTAGGAATTGGATGACGGCTTCGGCCGGTGTAATCAAATAGCTGTGAGGGTGGTTGGGCGGCTAGCTACCGAAACTTTTTCCCAAATTCGAGTTCGAACCCCTAGTTCCTCCCCAGATCCAGTGTGTTGCTTACACGGCGCCCGACACCCTGGGGGCATTTCAGACCCTTTTTCTGACACTCTAGGGGCGTTTCAGACTTTGAGAGCCGCTCTTGCCAAACAAACCGCTTTGTAGGCGCAGCCGCAGCAGGCCAAAGCCGGAAAAAGGCCGAGCCGAAGCCGCCCCCGTTGAAGCGCAAGCGCGCCGAGAAAGCGGAGGCCGCAGCATCCGCCCGGCACGTGCTTCTCCTCCCCCGTCCCCGGCCTTTCCCGGGTTGGACTTGGACTTGGCCACTCTCTCTCCACCCCCCACCCGCTCCCCCACCCGTGCCGTCGGCCGGCCGCATCCTCCCTCGCCGCGCGGCCTCGTGCCCCCGCCCACCCGCCGACGGATCTCCGGATCTGGGTCACCTCGGCGCCCGCGGCCCCGACGCCGCCTCCCCGCCCCACCCGCCGCTGCCCCGGATCCCCGCCCGCCGCCCTCGCAGGCGCCTCCCTCGTCTTCGAGGCTCGCCTCGCCGTCCTCGTCCCCGAGGGAGCCGGCCCTTTGCTCCTCGCCTCGCCGCGGCCGGGCTGCAAGGTAGACTCCCTTCACCCGTACTACACTAGTACGTGTATGCTGGACGGTTCCTGGTTCGACATCGATTTGTGGCTGGAGGTTGGACCGCGTGCCAATTTGGCTGTGCGACCACTTCCATCCAGCATGTTCATATTAGTTGAAATGCTTAATTGCTACAAAGTACTACTAGTAGACTGTGGTCAAGGGGAATTGTAATGTTCTGATCGACCCGAGTGATCTGGAACAAGGTTCTGTAGCATAGTATCTGCAAGTAAATGGTGCACAAGGTGAATGATGAAATACCGGGCAAACCATTTGGGCGGGTGGTTGATTCAGGCGGGCTCACTTCACCCATGTTACTGCTGGCTGACCTATGGAATGCTGTTTTATGTCTGTCTGCGCAGTGCTGTTTCGGAGGGTGTCAGGGATGTCGTCGTCTTCGTCGACCGTGGTCTATGAGGGGTGGATGGTCCGGCATGGCCGCCGCAAGATCGGCCGCTCCTTCATCCACATGCGCTACTTTGTGCTGGAGACCCGGCTGCTGTCGTATTTCAAGCGCAAGCCTCAGCACAAGATGCCCAAGCTCCCCATCAAGTCCCTCCACATCGATGGCAACTGCAGGGTCGAGGACAGGGGCCTCAAGATGCACCATGGCCATGTATGTATCTCCTCTGTCACATGCTTGCAGTTCCTTCCTCTCGGCATGGTTTTTGGCCTTGCACTCCGATTATTTCCTTTGATCATTTGTCCTACTGCAGATGCTTTATGTCTTAAGTGTCTACAACAAAAGGGAGAAGCACCACCGCATCACGGTACCAAAGCCATCCATTCTATTCCTTATTCCTCTCATCATACACTTAACCCTAATAACCAGCTTGTTTTATTACTGCACAGCCATTTAAGCTATCAACCTACTGTTATTGCAATTGCTCTTGAAATGCCACTAGACTCTTACTACTTTATTTGCCACTGCTGTATGATTTATTCATTTAGAGGAACTTCTTCTATTGGCAAGAAAAAGAAACATGTCCTGCAAGTCTGCTGAGTTTTCCAAATGTGAATCCTTATAATAATCCTACAAGTCACGTCCTTGATGTTAAGTTGATGCTACCTTTCTGTAACTTATACCAGATGGCGGCATTCAATATCCAGGAGGCTCTAATCTGGAAGGAGAAAATTGAGATGGTCATCGATCAGGTTTAACATTTGCAGATCCTAAATCTCGCATATAAATGTTTATAGTAACCGCCCGGGATTCTTTGTTCCTCAAGGCATCACCAAATAAAAATATGCAAACATACACAATATTGGCACCCCTGTTACTGCTTATATGAAATTAATTAGGAGTCTATGACAAAGGCCACTTCTCCCTCCGACACATATTATTTGTTGCTGATTTAGTACAAAGACAATTAATATGGATCGAAGGAGTACTTATTTTTCCCTCACAGCCTGAGAATAATCTATTTCATTGCATATGCACAAATGCACCTAAATTGATTCTTCTAATTTAAACTGATGCAGCAACAAGGTGTAGTGTCGCCCGATGGTAATACAGCCTTTAGCTCATCGCAGCAAAATGCTGGTGTAGAAAATGGAAGGAAATCTTCTTCCTCTGATCGTGACAGTCAGTAAGTGTCAGATAACCGCGTTTCATTCTCCAGTTATGCATTCTATTTGCACTCTACATGTGTTGTACACTTCGTCCATTTTAGTTCCTTTACACTAGTTTTTTCTGTGCACTTCTATGTATGGTTTCTGTTATAATATAACTAGCTTTCTCCTGAGAACTCATGTGTCGATATTCTTATACAAACTTGCCAGCGTTTTCTTCTTATTAATTTTAAAATGCTATGGCTGTGTCACTTGTCTTCCTGTCAGTTGACAACTACTCCCTCTGTAAACTAATATAAGACTTTTTAGATCACTACTATCCCTCTGTAAACTAATATAAGACTTTTTAGATCACTACTATCCCTCTGTAAACTAATATAAGACTTTTTAGATCACTAGTAGTGATCTAGCCAGGGATAGTTTTATATTAGTTTACACAGGGAGGAGTATTCTAGCCAGCACATGATTCACTGTGATAGTTTTCTTCTTTGTTAATAGTTTTTGTTAGTGGTTGAGGAATTTGATTCTGTACTTCCGTGGTATATTTACATGATATCTGTTCTGAAATCCTATTGCGTGTTCTACCTTGTCAACATTTTACATGGTCGTAGTTATCTACTACATCTGTTCCAAACTATAAGGTTAATTTGACTGCCCAAATTCATGCTTTTGATCAAAAACTAGTCCAGTAATATGTAGTTTATCCTCCACAAAATGGACACCATTATATTTATATGCAAAAGCACTTTCATATGATAGTGGTTTTGTAACCATTGACTAAATATTGTATGAGATAGTTATGGTCAAGGCATGAATTTGGACAGTCAAAATACACCTTATATTTGGAACGGAGGGAGGACCATTTGGTTATTTCTGTAACTTATGACACTATGAACCTAGGATTTGATCAAGTCTGAAGAAAGAAGGGAACATGATTTGGAACCGTTTTAAATGCCTTAGTAATTTGCTTATAAAAATTCACGATAAAACCCTTTGTAGCCCCGTTCTAAAAAAAATCTGAACTCTTCAAGTTTGTATAACTGATACACCTCATGCATGTCTGGTGATGCTTCTGAGTAACTTTGTTTACATTTGTTCGATCATGACATGGTAGAATATTGTTTGTTGTAAAATGACAGTCCCTTAATTTCTTTTATCAGGTATAGTCATGAAGAGGAAGAAGAGGAGGAGGACAATCACCGATCATTGATGCGGAGAACAACAATTGGGAATGGTCAGTGACATGGTCTGTTTGTTGATTGTTCCCTCCATATATGTTATTTGTTCCAGTGGTTAAAGGATTGTTATATTCTTGGCATTTGTAGGTCCTCCGGAATCATTGCATGATTGGACTCGTGGAAATGATACGGGAATATCTGATCAGGGAAGCCCTGCCCAAGTTTTCTCTAGAGGACACTGGCGACTTGTCAGATGCCAGAATGGCAAGAATTTCTTTGTCCCTTCCTTTGGTTTTCTGTTGTAACCAGGCTGCTTGTTCGATGGGGTGTTAAATTTGAACTTTACTTCAGGTCTCCGCATTTTTGAGGAGCTCCAAGATGTTGATTACCTTGTAAGTTGGTGGTTGTGGGCATGAACTGGTAGTTTGAATATTTTGGCCTTGACCATTCGTGCTTGATGCTTGTGTACCTTTCATAGGCAAGGAGCTGTAGCAGAGCAATGAAGGCTGTTGGAGTTGTTGAAGCTTCGTGTGAAGCTATATTTCAGCTTGTGATGAGCATGGACACCACCCGCTTTGAGTACATTTTCTGTTGTTTTGATAAATCAACTCATTTCCCTTTTTCCTTACAATTTTTTTCTTACTGTTGTTCTCTTGTTATTTAAGGTGGGACTGCAGCTTCCAGTATGGCAGTCTAGTGGAGGAGGTCGACGGCCACACAGCAATACTGTACCATAGGCTACAACTGGATTGGTTTTCAGCGTATGTTTTATCTTTTGTTAGAATCTTCCTTCTTTCTGTGCTGCATAAGTGTGAACCCATTGGAAAGATGGAAGCTACAAGATATCTTTCTATGATCTACAAAGACAGATGTCATTATCGTATATTCTTAACAGACGCCTACTTACTTTGTTCTGCAGCTGATACTTGTAACTGTTATTTAGGCTAATTATGTCAATTTATTGGTCTAAATTAATTGAAATGTAGCCCAGGGGAACACAGACTAATACAACTTAATATTTTCTGATATTGTGCCTTGAAGATACAGAGTAACTATTTTTTTTCATCATTAAACCATACATCTCAGTTTGATGAACTCCAGCCATTTATTTAATTACTGAAGTCACGTCTTTCATGAACATCTTGACAGATTTACTTGGCCTCGTGATCTTTGTTATGTACGATATTGGCGGCGTAATGACGATGGAAGTTATGGTTGGTGTTCTTGTAGTTCTACACATCTCATCATGTGTACATGCACTGGACATATGTTAACCTTTTTTCATGGGTCCTATTGATGATTGCATCTTGTAATTTTCGTTTGCAGTTGTGCTATTTCAATCCAGAGAGCACCCAAACTGTGGTCCACAACCAGGATTTGTGAGGGCGCACATTGAGAGTAATGAACCGGCTCTGATGAATTCAATACATCATTTCCATGTATGTTGATTTACTGTAGGTATCAAATTTCTGATGTGTAACATTTTCTTTTTAATTTTAATTTAGGTGGCGGTTTCAACATTTCTCCACTGAAATCCCGTAACGGGAGAGTCCGAACACAAGTACAGCATCTTATGCAGATTGATTTGAAGGGTTGGGGGGTTGGCTACTTACCTTCATTTCAACAACATAGCCTCCTTCATATGTTGAACAGCGTTGCCGGTACAATTTTTTGTCTTTGGAGTAAACTTTTGAACAACATTTCTAAGATATTCCTATTGTTTTCTGTGCCTTAATTCCCAAGCAGTAGTGCAGTCTCCAAATAAATCTGAGTGCGTCATTTGATTTGAATGGTATTATTATCTTAGGCTGCTAGTGCTGTCCAGACTTTTGGGTCATTCATTTAAATTTTAGTTGACTTGGAGTTGAGCGAGCCGTCTCTCTCACAATTATCAGATTATCAAGAACACTTGAATTTAGATCCTGCCTAAATGACGCCATGCATTCCTCCCTGCACTAATTCCTTGATGCTGTGTACGCACGTCATCATGTTAAGCATATTTTGGCACAAGGAATTGCCATTTTCTATAGTAGGACTAGTTCTTGCAGAATCAGTATTAAATTTCACGCTACAGTCAAATATTGAATATTTGTTCTAGGGTACCAATTTTCACGCTAGTGTGGATATACCACTGCTTGTCCTGTGCTAGACTGAAGTTAGATTTCTGTGATGTTATGTTTTTTTTTACATAGGGGACATTCTAATGTATTCCATGAAACACGGTAAGTTAGATGACAGCAAAATGTGATTTTTTTGTTAGGTTAGTGATGATTTAGGGTTTCTTTAGAGTTTAGAGAAATCTATATTACTTAATCTTTGGTTAAAAGAACTGGGAGCACACGTGCCCTGGTCCACACTATTACTTTCCCCATAATACCCCTTGTATGGATGGCTATATTTAACTTATAATCCCTGCTACTTAAGTGAGTGCAAGGTGTCAAGAAAATCTCTTCTGTCCTGGGTGAATGAAGGTGATGTTTGCGATAAATCATGTTAAGTCCATTTCCACCTTAGGTCTTACCAGGTCATCACTGTAGGATTCCTACAGTTTTCACAGCCTTCTCATTCTGCATCATGTGGTAGACAAACATTTGCCGGCCATGGCATCTATGGCCCCTTTCTTTATATCGAGAACCAAGAATTTAGCCTACTCCCTCTGTTCACCAATATAGGACATTTTAGACTGACCATACAAGTCTCTAAAACGTCTTATATTAATGAACAGAGGAAGTACTATTTATTGCTTGCCTTGGCGCAGTGGTAAAGCTGCTGCCTTGTGACCATGAGGTCACGGGTTCAAGTCCTGGAAACAGCCTCTTGCAGAAATGTAGGGAAAGGCTGCGTACAATAGACCCAAAGTGGTCGGACCCTTCCCCAGACCCTGCGCAAGCGGGAGCTACATGCACTGGGGCTGCCCTTTAGATATTTGCAATAAGAAACTTGTGCAATGACACACAAACATCTTCCATGTATTCTGCTGTATGCTTAACTTGAATTGTTGTCTAACCCTGGAACCATTTAGCATATAATTCCCCAGATGTACCTTGGTATATGTTTTTTGAAGAGATTCTTGTATATATTTTATTGTCTCTGGTGCTACTTTGGGTACCCCTTTCATTTGTTTTTACACATTTGTGTATGTCCAACATGAATTATGATATTCTGGGTAGTTGATATATGCTTTACATTTTGCCTCCTTTTTACTGCTGCCAGGGCTTAGGGAATGGTTTTCACAAAGTGATGAAAGCCAAATACTTCCTAGGATTCCTGTTATGGACAATATGGCCCTATCGGTTTCTTCTAAGAAAGGCAAAAAAACGCAGGATAGTACTGTGCAAACCAGCCTTCCGGCGGATGAAAGTAGACATTCAACGGTTGAGGAGGAGTCTGACGAAGATGAAGAATTCCTGTTACCTGAATCTGAGCTAGAGGTTCATGACTTGCTTATAATTTTTCTGGTTCCTCTCTCCTTGCAATATTAAATTAGTATTTTATGTTTTATGCAGCCATCAACTCGTGAGCTCGATGCAGATGGTAAACTACTAGGTATACTGTAATTCCATCTTCCGTGAGGTTATGTATACAACAGGACTAGTTTGCATATAACATGTTTTTAATTATAGGGCTGGATGAGGAAGATTCAGGTGAGATCGATTTTTCTGGATTTTCTGGAAATTTACGCCGGGATGACCGTGATAACAGTCGTGATTGTTGGAGAATATCTGATGGAAATAACTTCAGAGTGCGAAGCAAGAACTTCATATATGATAAAAGCAAGGTTCTGATCTTTCGCAGCAGTAGACTGCACTCACCATCTTGCTAGGAGTGTTCCATTTTGGCTGTTTTCTAGACTCTATTCGTTATGAATATTTACTATTTGTTTATAGGTTCCTGCTGGAAAACCTCTTATGGAGCTTGTTGCTGTTGACTGGTTTAAAGATGTGAAACGAATGGATCATGTTGCTAAAAGAAAAGGATGCGCTGTTCAAGTGAGTTCATATTTGAGGCTTGATATTATTGATAAGTCCGCAGTCAAGAAAGTAAATAACCATACGGTTGTCAAACTGAATTGTTGATGTGATTAGTATGTCAAGAACAAAACATTGCAGCCTTTGATGGTTATATTGTGCATATTGTGTGCCAGGGTTGTACACGGGAGTCATTTTTAACACCAGGAGTTCTTTTTTCATCCTTTTTTATTCAGTGGCAAACACTCTATTGTGGTTGCTTCTTTTAATGAAGTAACAGCTTTGCATGTTGTCGAAAAAGGTTAAAAAAATAAGAACAACAAGTCAAAGAGCCATGCTTTGTTCATTACTATAACACTGTACAAATGTATACTTTTCGTATGTATATGGTAAAGATTTTCTGTTGCAGACTCTTCATTTTGTAGATGTCTTATGTTGTCTAACCATGAATATGTTTGATGAGGTGAAGCATGTCACCAGTCACCTGCTAGTTGATGCTCTTCTTTATAACCTGCTAGTTGATCCTTTTCTTTATAACCTTTTTGCTTCTGTTGTAGGTTGCTGCTGAGAAGGGTCTTTTTTCGTTGGCAATAAATCTACAAGTAAGCATTCCTATAAAATTACCCCCTCCCTTTTCACTATAACTGTCCACACCCCCAGTAGTCTGTTTCAGAATACCTGTGTATTGAGGGAACCAAGGGTTCGTTTATTGCATATATTCTTGCCTAAATGCTGTCAGATGAATTAAGTTTGATATAGTATGCCATATAATAGAGGTGTGCATGGTCATTTCTTCTTAGGGCCTTTTTGGTTCGCATGATTCTGAAAATGCAGGAATAGCAAAAACATAGATTGCAAAAACATGCCATCGATCCTATAGGATCAAATACCACAGGAATTTCACCAGTTCGTTTTAGTATGCCATGAAAAAAAACATAAATATCTTTCCAATAAGTTGGACTCAATAAACCATGGACCTTTTTTTGGGCGAGAAAGTAGACCATGGACCTTAAAGGGAGTGGCGCCACATCTCCTTGCTCCTGGCACTGCCACTGATGTCTTGTACCATCATTGTTCGCCCTTACTGTGACCCAGCAACTGTAGATGATACTGAATACCAATTTGCTGCGTACTGTTGCATTTCGTATAGTAGTCTGTTGCTGATTAACTTTGCTATTGCAGGTTCCTGGCACAACTAACTATAGTATGGTTTTCTACTTTGTATCAAAGAAACTGATACCGAACTCCTTGTTGCAACGCTTTGTTGATGGCGATGATGAATTCCGCAATAGTAGGTTCAAGCTGATCCCATCTGTACCGAAGGTATGAGTCTTGCCATCCTTAACGCTCTAGGAGGTTTGATGCGAAACGTAAATAAGAAATGCTCTATTTAATAAAAGAGTTAGTAGAACAGAGGGAAGGGTAAGATGTTTCTTGATCCCTTGCTGGTGGGGTGGGTTATAGTCCGTGTGTCTAACTACACATCTTGCATTTCAGGGCTCATGGATTGTCCGCCAAAGTGTTGGCAGCACACCGTGTCTGCTAGGCAAAGCAGTTGACATCACCTATATCCGTGGTGCAAATTATTTGGAAGTAAGTTTGCAGTGTATCTTTTTTTTCTCCTTAGGGTTCCTTTCTTTTTGAGTGAAAATGAGGACATGGGTTTGCCCTGTGTTTCTTAAAAGAGAAGGGAAAGAGCTAGATCATGATCTGGCTAAATTGGTTGGTGTCTTACGGTACAGTGTGATGATTGACCCGTGCAGATAGACGTGGACATTGGTTCGTCTACGGTGGCAAATGGAGTCTTGGGGCTTGTGTGTGGCGTGATCACAACGCTAGTTGTCGACATGGCTTTTCTTGTCCAGGTACATATATTTGCCATCTAACAAATGCTCTCAATCACTTCGTTGATGCAGTATGTGATCATTGGCTAAACTGACAATTCTTGGCAGGGCCACACATACGAGGAGCTCCCGGAACGACTGATCGGTGCGGTTCGAATGTCGCACATAGAACTATCATCTGCGGTTGTTCCTGTGCTTGAGGATTAACCAAATTACTGCTACTATCGTCCATTTGGTCCAAGTGGTGCTTGCAACGTCGGCACTCATCTCCTCTATTTCAGTCTTGACAAGAAACAGTAGGGTATACATATATACAGGCAGGGAACCAAGCGTTGGCGCCGTGCCATGCCAACGACATACTGAACGCGGAGAAGCAATTAATTTTTATGTGTATGTAATTATGTATTGCACATCATGATTCGGCGACGTGATGGCAATCTCGTAGGTGTTAGCATTGTGTCGGCAAAGAAAAAGAAGATACTGAAATTAGGGCTAGGGGACTGGGCGAGGCCCAGGTGAGGGTCAGTTCAGCGCGAATAAAAAAGCTATGTGCTTGCTTTGTTCGAAACATGTAGGAAAGGGGTTGAGATGACAGCGCCAAGTTCAAAGTTGAAACCACACATACCATTATTCATGTACTAATATGCAACTTGAGACTGCAATATAAGATCATGCCACTGATTTGCAGGATGCTTACGTGGTCTATTCCTTTGGAATTTGGGTTTGTTATGAGCCGATCACTGATCCATATATCTTTATTTTCTTGTTGTAATTATAGGTACCTCTATGGTTGGAGGAGTAGATGCCATTCCTGCTATCAAATGGCGCACATGCTGCTAGTTCTTGTAGCGCCAATACAAGATATTTTTCCAGTCTCCAAAATACATGGCAGAATGAATACTAGGGAGCTCTTGTAGCGTCAAAAGTTTCTTCATCCCTGATTACACTTGTGTCGTGTGTGGTTTAAGGGTTCTTTTTCACAACAAAGGGTGTATTTTCATTACTCAAAATGATGCATTAAGTGGGTATAAATACAATGAGAACACATCCGACATCTGCATAGCTAGGATGCCCACAACCAACAGCAATGCATCGCCCACAACCAACAACAATGCATCTATATATAAAACACGCCGGCAAAGAGCAAAGTCTTACAAGACCAAAGCGATGCCTAAGCGAGGGGAAAAACCCCGAAGCGATCAAAACAGCGATTGAGAAACTATTACAACAAGCATATCCACACCAACCATTTCTTAACACCACAAGGACCATGAGGTTGGCAACACCGGTTCTTCAACTACAACGCCTTGAGGAAGGAAACAACGCTGAAGCACCACTGTCACCAAATTCGACCATGAAAGGCAAATTCTAGGTTTTCACCTTGAAAAGAACAAGTGTGAATATATCCGAGCAATGCCTTCAACAAGGTAACGACGCAAAAAAAACATCACCATTGCCAGGTATAACCAACTCAGGCCATACCTATGGTTTTCATCCCGGAGCTCGAAATCGGGTACTCGAGAAGCACCACTCGAAGTCAACATGTGTTGTCGCCAATACTTTTTTGCGATCCCAGCAGCTACATGCGTCGGGCTAGAAATAACACCATCATCGTTGGACAACTATTCCCTCCGCGTCAAGCCATCATTCATAGATTGAATTCACTTCCGAAGGCAAACTAACTGGAGCGAGAGTCACCAAAATCCATAAAGGAGCCTTCTGCTTGCATCTGGAGGGAGGAACCATCAGCACATACCTTTCAGTGATCATCGTAATCCGCAGCGAGGGTGACACTTTAGTCCTACATGAACATGGTGGAGCACACCACAATTGACTGCCACCTCATCAGAGAGAGCCCTACCCAGGTCCATCGGCCCGGGGGACGCCATGGATGGATCTACACCTTGCAACCGTCGTGCGCCATCACAGACATCCACCAAGCCGGGCTACGCGTGATGTCTGTTATGCATGTCGTATAGCCACAACATGCTGAGCAGAACCCGTCACATACAGTTGCCACCGGCACCACACACGGCTTAGCCCAATCTGCGGGTGAGCCGCTTCAGGGCTGCACGCGTGCACCAGATCCAGATGCAGATCTAGATGTCTCACTTTTTTTTATGAAGCATTGACAAATGTTCACATAGCTTGCACAGTTTCATCATGAGATGACATTGATGGAAAACATGGCAAAAAGAAAAATCGATGCTCCAAAATGCGTTTGAAAATAACATTTTGGATCATCGATTCTTTTTTTGTCACGTTTTCCACGAATGTCATCTGGTTATTATGAAAATTTGCAAGTTATCAAAACACTAGGCACGATGGCAGGGCACGGGAGTGAGCAATGGCTGGCCGGAGAAGAAGGCCTGGAGGTTGCCGATGGTCTGCGCGCGCAGGTCCGACCTGGACTCCTGCGTCAGAACCGCCACGTGAGGGGTCAGCACCACATTGTCCATGGGCAGGAGCTCCGCCGGCACCTTCGGCTCGTCCTCGAAGACGTCGAGGCCGGCACCGGCGATCCTCCCCTCCTTGAGCGCCGCCACCAGCGCCGCCTCGTCGACGTTCGCTCCTCGGCCGACGTTGATGAGCACGCCGTCCTTCCCCAGGGCCTCCAGCACCTCCCTGCCCACGACGTGCCTCGTCTCCTCGTTCAGCGCGCAGGCAACGACGAGCACGTCGGACGCGGCGGCGAGGCCCCGGACGTCCGGGAAGTAGGTGTAGCGGCGGGCCGAGCCCTCCTCCTTGCGCCTCCTCGAGTTGTACAGGATGACGCAGCCGAAGGCTTCGAGCCTCCTCGCGACGAGCGAGCCGATGTTGCCCAGGCCGATGATGCCGACGCGCTTGCCGCCGAGCTTGGAGCCGAGTGGCCGGTAGTCGCCCTGGGCCGGCCAGGACCCGCGCCGGACGTACCGCTCCGCCGCCGACACGCGCCGCTGCACGTCGAGCAGCAGGCCCACGGCGTGGTCCGCCACGTCGGTGGAGTAGACCTTCCCGGCGTTGGCGACGGCCACGCCGCGGCGCGCGCACTCGGCTACTCAACTGAATGTGCAAGACCCGACAAAAAAGGGGAGCGATGCATCATCAGTTGGTATCCGGTGGCGTCAATACGCCACAAGAGTTGAAGCCTAATAAGGAGGCTGATGCACATTTTAGCGACAATTTGCCGCTTGAAGTATTGCATCGGAGCTCCCCCAATTTGTTTTTGAGAATAGGAGCTCCCCTATTCAGAACCTTTAGCGAGAAATTATCGGTAAATTCTTGATGGGCAATGCACGCTGTAGCATTCATCCGTTTAGTTCGGCTTTTTATCCACTCCTTCATCCATTGGAAGAAGCTTATACATCCTGGCCCAGAAAAAATGATTAGCTATCAACTTTTTGATAGAGTTAAAAAAATCATGAATTCAAACAATGTTGGGGAGTAAAAAAATGTTCTTGATTTAAAAAAAAATCCATGAATTTTCAAAATATTTATGAATTTTCAAAATATTTATGAATTTAGAAAATATTTATGATTTTTTGTGAATTTAAAATACATTGATGAATTTATAAAATAGTTGGGAACTTAAAAAATATCCAGGAAGTTTTAAATTTGTGTTAATGAATTTGAAATTGTGGTCATGAATTCTGAAAACAAAAACATGAAAGAAGGCAAAAGAAAAAAAAGTGCAATAATAGTAGTTTCAAAACATGACTTTCCTACAAATGGGCGTCCACGATTCGGAGGATGGTTTTGATCGCCACGCATTAGGTTGGTGTGTTGTGGTTACCTTTTGTCCAGGGTCGCGACTTTCCTTGGCGTTGCTACATGTTTTTGTTCTCTAGTTTGACCTCCACCCAATGGTGCTCAGCCAAATAAAGCTCAGTCAGAGAAGTTGTGATGTATGTGTCCTCCTCCTTTGTATGTGTGAATTTGGAAAATCAAGGATTAAAGCTTCTAGATATAGTGACACTCCAACTGCACCATATTTTTTTTGTGAGCCTGAAAGCTAAGCTATTCCACTTTGTACCGCTATCCTAAATACTAAGGCTGAAAGTGGTAGGATAATTTCCGCCCGAAACCGTTTCTGAATCCGTTTTTATAGGAAACAGTACGAGATTTCTGACATCCGATGACAATCCGAGCCGAATCCGACTGCGATTGATAGGATATGGTATAGCATATGACTAGCAGATATGCCCGTACGTTGCATCGGGAGAAAAAAGTATGCATTTAAATTTAGTGAGAATTATATGTGCAAGCAAAACTCTGTATGCATGGGAACAAGGAACATTTAGCTTCTCGGTTTTGCCGGGTGTGAAGTAATCATTCCACTATTTTTCCATTCATTGATCGAGGGTATTTAAGAGTTCTGTTACGTTACTGTACGCCACAGAAGGCTCATAAATTATCCAATCTACTTTTTCTTTCAATCGAGGAGATTTTAAGCTATGAAGTTTCTGAATATTGTAGGAAACTTGAACCAGTTTTTAAATCCTAAACATTTTTTTTAATTATGTACACTTTCAGAAAAATGCGATTTTTTTGAAACAATACATCTTCCAAAATTCACAAACATTTTTTGAAAACCCAACATTTTTTATAAACATATAAACATTATTTGAATTTGTCAACATTTTTTTCAAATGGTTACATGTGTTAAAAATTCATAACATTTTTCGAAAATGTGTATCTTTTATACACGAATATTATTTTGAATTGTGAAAATTTCAATAAAACAAGAATATTTTGGAATTTGAAGAATTTTTTAAAATTCCATTTTCATTTTAGAATTCTCAAACAATTTGAAAAACAATAAAAAAGTTTGAAAAAATGGGAAACTTATTTCAAGTTCCGAATATTTTTCAAAATAGCAACAAAATTTAGGAATCCTGGACATCTTATAAAATTTTATTTTTTTAATTCTGAACATTTTTGAGAATTTTGAATTTATGAAATAAATTCTATAAGAAAATAAACTTGAAAGGGGAAAAAGATATAGTGGAAGGAGAATAAAAATAGAATTAAAACATATAAACAAAGAAAAATTGGCCAGCCCATTCTTGGTTCTCCTGTGCAAAGCTCTGACTATTTGTGGCCCTCTGCGTGAAATAGAATTTTCGCAGCTGCGTGGGCAGAAAAATAAGTGAGCAGGCTTCGCTGGGCCACAGCGCGCGGTTCATGCACGAAATTCTAGAAAAGGCTTTTTTTTTCCTAGTAGACGAACGCATAAGAATTTAGTACCATCTTGGATAGAAGAAAATTCTTTTCGACGATGAATAGATGAAAAAATTGGCGAAACACACCTTGCTTTATTTGTAGGTATAGATACTACTAATATTCAGCGCAATAGGATAATCCCAGCTTGTAAATTCAGAATCCGATTTTGGATGCATTTTTAAGTATCAAAGACTACCGCCGGTGAGTTTATAGTGCATGGCGCAATCAAAATGTTTGACAAAGGTACTTGCCACATGGCTTGCGAACGATCTTCCGAGATTTGTTAGGCACCACCAGAGTGCTTTCGTGCTCGCTGCATGACAACTTTATGCTTGTGCAATATACGGCGAGACTTCTACATGCGCCGAAGAATCAAATTTCAATTTAGAAAAAAAGATTAAAATAAAAAAATAAAAAATACAAAGATACAAAAAACAGATAATAGACAGATATGCCGACACTTAGCTATGCCCCCGGATCGATGAGGTGTGCCAACCGACACGGCTCAGATCGATGACATGGCACGTGCCGCAGATCAATCACGTGGATCAAGCCTATGCCGCCAGCCGCCGTTAGGGCCGTCAGCATAGATATGATGGCGTCAAACGCCCGTCAGCCACCGGGAAGCCGGGCCCATGTCTAGCCCGACGGCCCACCTATGCCGACGGCCACTATAGGCATATGTCCAGCTATGCCGACGGCCTTGCCATACCGACCGCCCCCGTCGGCATATGTGGAGGTATGCCGACGGCTTTTCTACCGCGATGGCTTGCCCTAGGCCCTCAGCATACCTCCATATATGCCGACGGGGGCCGTTGGTATAAGATAGGCCGTCGGGATTAGGGGTAATTCCGGTAGTGTCTAAAGCATTTGACTCGGTTCAGTGACCTTTTGTGCTCGAAGTGTTGAGGAGGATGGGCTTTGGAGACAGGTGGATAACGTGGGTGTGCGGGTACTGGCTACTTCTTCCACGGGAATGATGACAAACGGCTTAATTACCGGGCACGTCAATCTTGAGCTGCCAAGGAATGCGGCAAGGGGATCCATTATTGCCCATGATCTTCGTCCTATGCATGGAGCCCCTCCACTGCCTCTTCAAGTATGCAACCGCCAAAGGCTTGTTCACTCCATTGGCTAAAACCGGACTGCACCAATGCTTCTCCATGTTTGCGTACGGTGTTATGGTGTTCTTCAAGCTAATCGAGCTCGAGACATGCACGTGTGGAGCAATCATGTAGTTGTTTGGGCAAGCCTATGGACTTACAGTCAACATGAACAAAAGTGCGGCCATGCCCATTAGATGCTCTCAGGAGGAGATGAACACAGTTTGTACTTCGCTCGGCTGCGCTACCTTGATGTTCCGCTGCACCTACTTGGGACTGACGCTGACGCTCGGAAAACAGACGGTGGCGCAACTTCAAAGCCTTGTGGATTAGCTAGCCGGCTACCTCCCTAACTGGAAGGCGACAATGCTACCCAAGAGTGGGCACCTCACACTCATCATGTCCGTCCTTTGCGCCATCCGAATACATTTGATGCTAGCATTGGACTTACCACCAAAAACGTTGGCAATGCTTGTCAAAACCTGCCATGGTTTCCTTTGGCGTGGCAAGAAAGAAGCAAATGGTGACAACTGCTTAGTCACGTGGGAAATAGTATGCAGACTACAGTGGGATGGTGGCCTGGGAATTCCGAACATGCACTGGTTGAATAAGGCGCTTCAAGCACGGTGGCCATGGCTTCAGCGATCTAACAAATCGAAACCATTGACGAAGTTTGACATATTTGTGCCGGCGGAGTCTTTGGTCCTGTTTCAGGCGGCAACTAGAGCCACGGTGGGAAACGGGAAGAGTACACTATTCTGAGAGGATCGGTGGATCAATGGCTTCATGATACGTGAACTGGCTCCGGAATCTATGGAAGGATCCCAAGGCATAGAAGGATGACAAGATTGGTCTTGGACGCAATCACGAATGACACCTGGGCAAGAGACATAGGCCCAGACCTCACGGTCGTGGCACCGACTGAATTCCTGAGGCTTTGGCCGAGGGTCACAACGATGCAGTTAACCGAGGATGTGGAGGATTTGATATGCTGGGCTTGGGAAAAAGATGGCCAATTCTCGGCGCGCTCCGCGTACGCGGCCAAGTCCATGGAACTAGAGGTGTCACTAACAACATCGTTCACGTGGCAGTCCAGAGCACCCTTGCAGTGCTGCTTCTTCGCTTGGCTAGTCATCAAGGACCGATGCTGGACAACAGATAGATTGGCTAGGCGAGGAATGCCACGTCAAGACGCATGCCTGTTGTGTTATCAACATGATGAGACCATGCAACACTTACTAGTCAACTGTGTCTTTGCGAAGCAAGTTAGGCATTGGTTCAGCGCGGTCATCAGCGAACAAGAGTTTGAGCCACGGGATAACAAGACTTTGTGAGAGTGGTGCATCAAGCAAGACCAAAGCAGGGAGCATCGAAGATCTACACGCGCCAATGCCTCCTTGGTATGTGGATGTCATGGAAGCATCAGAACGTCATCGTCTACAATGGGGGCGGCTCCGTCAATAGCACAAATTACCCAACGACTCGAAGAGGAAGGAAGATTATGTGAAGGCAGGCCTAGTCAAGGATGACATACGGGGTTCGAGGTGGAGGGCTCACCGTGGGTAGATCAGGAGTAGCTCGTTTAAGTTAATGAGGTGGTGTTAGATATAAATCCACATGTTAATATTTGTTAAACCATGGAGTTTTGGGGAGTCTTCCGCCTCCTTTAATGAATGATACGCACACTCGTGCATATTCGAGAAAAAATATTCTTTGTTTGAAAAATTTCTACTTACAGGTACGCTCCAACTATGCCATATCTTTTTTGGAGCATGAGAGATATGCTATTGCACTTTATATCTCCATCCAAACTGCGACCGCTGTAGTAACAAATAGCTACTCTATTTGGCAGAGCTTGCCGGCGGCTATAGCTACAGCTATTAACTTGTAAGTGTACATGAACTAAAAACAGCCCATAATCAATTGTACATGTAAATTTAATACAAAACCACAATGTATATACCACAATAACATATAAATAAGAAACCAACCATCCAAGAAAATAAATTATCTATCCATGTGCTAATTAGCTACTAGACTGATTCTTTTTGGTCATTACTTGACACGTGTTTTGTGTTAGTATTTTTTTTTTACTTTGAAAACACTATTGTAAGTAGTTTCTGTAACATATGACGTAGCTATAGCTCGGACTACACCACAAAGCCACAAAAAACAATTTAAAATCTTAGGGATTGTCTTCTAGTCCTCCTCAATGCAAGCTGCATTGGGCCGACGATCTTTCCATATCGTGTTCATCTACGCCTTCTAGTCTACATGAACGACTTCTCGACTGCGCGCTGCCTGTACAAACTTCTGTGTTTCTACAAGGTCGCTCCGACAAAATGGAGATCCAGAGGCGGCAACAAGCTATGCTCAAGGAGCACCTCCGGTGGATGCAGAAGAAAGACTACACGAATTTCTTGGAGGACTTATGTAATTTCATATTTTTGTAAGGGCAAATTTTAGTAAGTATATGACCATGGAATTTTTCCTCAAAAAGAAGGATAATATCACTAAAATGTCACATATGTTCTAATGCACCTGAAAAGGTAACGGAACTCAACCAATTCAATTAAACACAAGCATTATATATCAGATTTAAAACTTGGAAACAAAACTAGTGTCTCTCTATACAACTCTTATCATTTTCTTTGGTTACATCATTGCCTTCCCATGTTACTGGTTCATGAATACAAGGGAAAGGACATGAGTAGCCATAATGAACTTCGTGGATTTTTGTGATATGAGTAGCCTTCTCCCAATACACTTCTCATCTTTCCATGAATAAAAGGCAAAATATTTTTGTCTTTCGAGAGCATGTGGCCATTGGACTTGCTCTTATATCAAACATCAATATATAGGTCCTGGCAGAGCATACACGATAACACAAACCCACCAATTATATAATGCTTCTAAAAGGGAATGATGCACAGATACTAAAAAAAATCCAAGCTTGTCAACTAGGCAATTATATGATAATAACCCTGGGAGTGTAAGGCACTCCATTTATTTTTCTTCATCAGATCACATCATCCATATATAAACAAGCAAACTTCAAAGGTTTTTAAGAGTACGTACGTCTTGCTGGATAAATATCATAAACTTTTGTGAAACCATTCGTTCATAGAACTGGAAGATATCTCATGCTCCCACTTGATAATTTCGTAGTCAATATTGTACCCTGTTTTCGTGAAGAGCTTATGCCGGTCATACTTATTCCGTCAACAGATCTCATATTTGGAAGCATAATTAGCATGTACGCGAGAAAGAAGCACAGTCATTATATCAATATACATACACAAATAGACTTATTATTTAATACTTCAAAAAGGAAATGATACAAATTAAAGATGATAGAAATTACAAGCTTGTCACTGTAGCTGTTACTACATGATAGTAATATCCTTGCAAACATAATAAGGAACTCCCCTTATTTTTTGTCATCGGAGCACACCACCCATACATACATAAACAAAGCACACTACAAGGCTACGCCTTTTGGATAAACTTTTGATAAACGCTTCACTTGTAGACCTCGATGACACCTCGTGCACCGAGTTTCCTGATAATTTTGTAGTCGGTGAAGCCTGCTTTCATGAAGAGGTCACGCCAGTCATTTTCGCTACGTTGACGGCCTCTTGTGAAGACAAGCATGAGCATGTCCATGAGAGTCTGGGCCTCAAACATGACAGGTCCTAATGATGGTTCGACCAAAATATCAATGACGATCACCTTCCCTCCCTCCTCGCGGGAAGGAATGGCATTCTTACATTGGGTTAGGATCTTCACACAATCGTCGTCACTCCAGTGGTGCAGCACAAGCTACGTACAAAGAGTATATATGTAGCCTTGTTAGCCTCAGTGGAGTCTTAAATCATACTGTACTACCTTACAAGATTATTATTTTTTGGTTTGACTGCAGTGGTGAAGAATAAATTATACTAGAAGAAAAATTAATGTGCCCTTTCCATCGATTCACATATACATTCATGGAACAAAGTACGTACCTTGAGCATCACCGCCTGGGCCTTTGGGACGGTGTGGAACAGGTCACCGGCGACATAGTTGACCACACAGTCAGATGGAGTTTTTTCGATCACCTTGGGGAGGTCCAGCACGGTGCACTTGACGTGCGGGTGGGCCTTGGTGATGGCCCTCGCCGTCTTTCCGTCTCCACCACAGCAGTCTGTCAGAGACTCGAGCCCCTTGAAGAGGTCATGGCACTCACGCATGATGGTGCCGATCCCAAGGTTGTCGTGGGCTTCCAGACCTTCGGTGACCAGCGCGTCGAGCTCCGGGTCCAGGGCCGCCGTGGTCTCGTCGAAGAGAGACGCGCTATGCACGTCCTCGAACACCGATGGCACCGGTCCGGTGACGTCCTTCTTGAACCAGTCGGCCATCCCCAGCGCGGCCTCCATGTAGTGCGGCGACGTGCCGGCGAGCACGAAGGACGTCTGGCTGTGGTGTTCGTCCGCATCGACACCATCCACCAGGACACGGGACAGTGGGTTGAGACGGAAGAGCTCCGCCCCGGAATCGTCCTTGCCGCCGGCGGCGAAGACGCCTGAGGTGACCAGCGCGCGCATCAGGCGGCCGAGGAACGGCTGCTTGCTTGCGGGGATGGAGAGAGCGGCCGCCAGGTCGGGCAGCGAGGCGACCCCGCCGAGGTTGTGCATGGCCGTCGGGATGCCGAGCTTGACGGCGCAGCGGAGCCCCATGGAGGTGAGGTAGTAGAGGGTGTGGCGCCACAGGTCGGCCTGAGCCTGCAGCAGCTCGGCATCAGTGGGAACCTCGATCGCCGGTGCCTGGGCCGCCATTGTTCTTGGTGCCTCGGATCGATCACTGGCTGTTTTTTCTCTGCTCAGCTTGACCTAATCTGATGTCCGTACTATCTGATGTGAGCGAGAGCGGGGTATAAATAGACTGTGCCATGGCTGAAGTTGATAGTAGTATTACTTTACTTATATAATAATTTGGCGTCACCCTCGCGTGGAGCGCGAGGTGGATTTTTTTTTTTGTATCTGCTCAGCTACTATCCGACCTTGGTTTAAATAGACTGTCATGCCAGTTGCCACAGCTTATCTTCTATACTGTTTTTTTCTACGAAATCCTATACTGTTGAAATTATTAGCTTTACTTAAATATTACTTGGCGTCACCCTCGCGTGGAACGCGAGGTGGATTATTTTTTAGATAAAGGCGCGAGGTCGTTGGTGTTCCATGTCTACCACATCCTTGGTTGCCACAAAAATAATTAATCCATGCACATTTTTGAATTTTCAACACGGCTAATTACAGTCATAACAATGTTTAGTTTCATGATAAAATAATGTTTAGGCCAGTTTGATTCATAGAATTCTAAGTACACAGAAACAAGAAATAAACATAGTTTTTTCTTTGCGAGAACATAGTTTGATGTCATGACAATTCAAAAGACAAATGATTCCTTTGGAAAAAAATCTTATGAGATTCAATCCAAAAAAGAGATCAATGTAGCATAAATCCTAAGAATTCTAATCCTTCAAAATTCCTATGAAAATCCTTTGAATCAGAGAGGCACTTATTCGATTGATACACTGTTTGATGACCAGGAAAAAATTCCCTATCCTAGGCCATGGAAAATATGTCAAAAGTTGAGGAAATATATGGGTACTCATATGCTTAGCTAGTTCTGGAATGGCTAAGATTGACTCGGGCCACAATTCCATGATGGTACCCACTGGGATTCCACGAAAATCTAAATCGAACCAATGGCAAAAATAGAGAGGAACCGGAGCATAGGCTTACAAAACTGACTATAGAAAAAGTTGTGCGGGTTTTTCAATGTTAATGTAATAATTTATCTTTTAATTTAAATAGCACAACATTTGTAAGGGAATCTCTTTAATCATTTTTAGTCCATTAGAGCTATGAGACTAAATAGTAATATCTTTTCCCAAAAACACCGGATTCTGCATAGACTTGTTGTTTCCCTTGTGCCATTATGTCAATACATATAATTTAATTAAACTTTAGATATACTATGAGTTTACCCATTAGCAGTTTATTAGTACATGTAGTCCGCATGTCATTTATACATGTCATCAATAAATTTAAATTACTAGTCCATTGGTCGTTTATACGTGGGTTATGGGTATTTAGACATTACATAGCCTGTCTAAATGTGTGTCAGGACGAGATCCCGACGATATTCAGTGATTTCACTAATTCTCCAACTGGGATGAATCTCTATTTTAGACTTGTGTGATTGAAGGCTTGAGAGAGAGAGAGAGAGAGAGAGAGAGAGAGAGAGAGAGAGAGAGAGAGAGAGAGAGAGAGAGAGAGAGAGAGACCTTTTGGTTGGGCTAACAGGTCGCTGATTGCCGGGGGAATGTGAATTCCTGGAAGCGCGGCCTCCCAATATGCCGTCTGTGTCTGCATGTTTGTCAGCGTCATCTTGGCCACATCGGCAAAACTAGCATGCTGCTTACCTTGTCCTCCGGCAATCTGCATGCAACATAACAAATAACAGTATGATTGTCATTACGCTCGACTTACAAATCCGCACTTACTACATATATAGGGACGGCCATTCGTACGTCCATGTGATGCACGCACCAAAATCAATGAGACGAGTGGTGTATGTATGCACTCACCAAAATCAATGAGACGAGTGGCAGAAACAAATCCATATTCGTGGGTTGCTATGTGTGGCAGTGCTGATAGGAATGGTGACTCAAATCAGTTCATCGGATGCCCTATTTATAGTCCAGATGCGGTTGTTATTTGCAGAAATTATTGCTTAACAAGTACGTACACCACGTGACCTATTTATAGTCGTGATGCGGTAGCTAGTTGCACAAATTATTGCCAGACAAGTACATGAATAGCTGAATTCAAAATTCATGAAAGGTACAAGCTGGCCTACAGATATGAATCAAATGCCAAGTAAACGTAAGTTCCAAAAGGACAAGTAAACGTAGTTCTCTCTTGATCTTCCTTTGACAAATGTATTTGAGAAGAACCAAAATATCCATCAAGAAAATAAAAGTGTGTATGCTTAGACAATCTTTATAACATTTGATCAATAAAAGGCAAGGGGTAATGATCTGTTCTAGTAGCTTTATTCAATTTCCCGAAATCAATTACAATCCTATAACCAGTTACAATTCTTTGTGGAATAAGTTCATTTTTATCATCAGGAACAACGGTAATGCCTCCTTTCTTAGGGACACAATGAACATGACTTACCCATCTACTATCAGCTATAAGATAGATTTTACTTGCCTTCAGAAGCTTTAATATTTTAGTTTTTACCACATCCTTCATCTTAGGATTCAACCATTGTTGATGATCAACAACTGGCTTAGCATCGGGCTCCATATTAATCTTGTCCTGACATAGAGTGGGACTAATGCCCTTAAGATCATGAAGAGTATATCCAATAATAGCACGATGCTTCTTCAAAGTTTTTAGTAATCTCTTTTCTTCATGCTCTAAAAGGTTAGCACTAATAATAACAAGATATATCTTCTTTTCATCAAGATAAGCATATTTCAATGTGTTAGGTAATTGCTTCAATTCAGACATGGGATCACTCTTTGGTGGAAGAGGGTCCCCAAGAGTTTCAACAGGCAAGTTATGTTTAAGGATAGGTGCTTGATCAATGAATATCTTATCTATATCATTTCTTTCATTCATATGAATATCATTTTCATAGTCTAGCAAATATTGCTCTAAAGGATCGGTAGGAGGAACAACAATAGAAGCAAGACCAATAATTTCATATTTACTAGACAATTCTTTTTCATGTGGTTGTCTATTAAAATTAGAGAAATTGAAATCATGAGATACATCACCAAATTTAACTCTAATCTTTTTTTTAACACAATCAATTTCAGCATTAACGATATTCAAGAAAGGTCTACCAAATATAATGGGACCAAAATTATCTTGTTGTGAACCAAATACTAAGAAGTCAGTAGGGTATTTGATCTTACCACACAAGACTTCAACATCTAGAACAATCCCAAGGAGTGCAATAGTATCTCTATTTGCTAGCTTAATAGTGACATCAATATCTTCTATCTCAACAGGTGCAATATCATCCATAATTTCTTGATATAGAGTAAACGGAATATCACTAACACTAGCACCCATGTCACAAAAACCGTGATAGCAATGATCTCAAATTTTAACGGAAACAATAGGCATGCCCACTATGGGTTTATTCTTATCTAGCTTATCACATTCATTTCTACCGGGTTTAGCAATTCTAGCAGCATCATCACAAAAATAAATAACATGCACATTAACATTATCAACCAAGAGATCTTTAACCATTGCAATATTATGTTCAACCTTAATTTGTTCAGAGGGTCTAGGAGTTCTAATATTACTTTTATTAACCACAACTGTAGCTTTAGCATGTTCCTTAATCCTAATGGGAAAAGGAGGTTTCTCAATGTAAGCAGTAGGCACAACTGGATCAACATTGTAAATGATAGTTTCATCTTTTACTATAGCGGGTTCCTCTATATTTTCTAATAGCGGGATGATATTTAAACCACTTCTCCTTAGGGAGATCAACATAAGCAGCAAAATATTGAGAAAATGTAGCTACTATCTCAGAGTCAAGTCCATATTTAGCACTAAACTTATGAAAAGCATCAGTTTCCATAAAATATTTAACACAATCGAACTCAAGATTTATATCTGACTCTTTACCTTTGTCGAGTTTCCAATCTTCAGAATTGCGTTTAATTCTCTCCAAAAGTCCCCATTTGAACTCAATAGTTTTCTTCATAAAGGAACCAGTAGAAGAAGAATTGAGCATGGTTTGATCATTATGAGAAAACCGATCATTAAAATTTTGTATGATAATTTCTCTTGAGAGCTCATGATTGGGGCATCTGTACATCATGTACTTAAGCCTCCCCAAGCTTGAGCGATACTTTATCCTCCGCAAGGCCAAAAATTATATACATAATTCCGATCACGATGAACCAGATGCATCGGATAAAACTTCTGATGAAATTCCAATTTCAATCGGTTCCAATCCCACGTTCCAATATCATCACATAGCCTATACCATGTCGATGCCTTTCCCTCCAAATATAAAGGGAATACCTTCTTCTTAACTCCCTTTTCGGATAAACCTGCAAGCTTAAACAATCCACAAATTTCATCTACATATATCAAGTGGATATCAGGATGTACCATTCCATCTCCTTCATAAGGATTTGCTAGTAGTTTCTCTAACATACCCGAAGGAATCTCATAATTAATAAATATTTTCAATAGGTGCAGTAGGTTGAGGGGCATCTCTTTGTGCTTCCAATCGAGGTGAAGATTAATAACCCACAAGTATAGGGGATCAATTGTAGCTTTTTTGATAAATAAGAGTGTCGAAACCAATGAGGAGCTAAAGGTAGAATTTATATTCCCTTCAAGTTCTATCGACTACCGATACAACTGTATGCACACTTAACGTTCGCTTTACCTAGAACAAGTATGAAACTATTTTGTATGTGTGAGGATAGGTTGCAAGAATAAAACTAGAAGTACTTATCGGAAATAAAACTATGAGTACTTTGCAAGATAATAAAAGTTAGTCGTTTAGTAGATAGCTTTTGTAACACAAGAGAAGGATTTTGTCCCTAGGCAATCGATAACTAGACCGGTAATCATTATTGCAATTTTATATGAGGGAGAGGCATGAGCTAACATACTTTCCGTACTTGGATCATATGCACTTATGATTGGAACTCTAGCAAGCATCCGCAACTACCAAAGGTGAAACCCAACCACAACATTAAGTAACAAGTCCTCTTAATCCCATAGGCAACAACCCACTTACTCGGGTATGTGTTTCCGTCACTCACGCCACCCACCATAAGCGAATCATGAATGTGTTGCAACACCCTATAACAGGAATCCCTCACGCTTGTGCGACGCGGAGGGCAACATAGGACAACACCTAAATAGAATATACAGCTTAAACCAATCACGATCATCAATCAACCCATTGGACAAAACAGATGTACTCAAACATCATAGGATGGCAACGCATCATTGGATAATAATATGAAGCATTAAGCACCATGTTACAGCGGGGAGAAGAGGTGTTACACCGTTGCATAGAGGGGGAGAGAGTTGGTGATGAAGGCGGCGAAGTTGTTGGTGTAGATTGCCGTCGAGATGATGGCCCAGGCAGCGTTCTGGCGCCACCGGGAGAAAGGGGGAGAGAGCCCCCTCCTTCTTATTCTTCCTTGGCCTCCCCCTAGATGGGAGGAGAGTTCCCCCTCTATTCCATGGCCGCCATGGTGGCGGAGGGGCAGGAGCCCCTCCGAGATTGCATCTCTCTCTCTCTCTCTCTGTTCTTTTCTGTTTCGCGTTCCCGTTTTCTGGCCCTTCACCGTTTCTTAAATTCCCGGAGATCCGTAATTCGGATTGGGCTGAAATTTTGAGGGGTTTTTTATACATAAATTTTCTTTCTTGCGGCAAAAGAAGGACATCAACCTCCTTATGAGGTGCCCACTACCCACCTCGGCGCGGCGGGCCCCCCTAGGCACGCCCTGATAGGTAGTGGGCCCCTTGAGCACCGTCTTGGGTTGATTATTCTTGCATAAATTCACATATATTCAAAAATAAATATCTGTAAATTTTTATCGCGTTTGGACTTCGTTTGATAAGGATATTTTGTGAAACAAAAAACATGCAACAAACAGGAGGTGGGCACTGGATCAATAAGTTACTCCAATAAATCATATAAATTGTTGCCAAAAGTATGTGGAAGTTGTATAATATTGGCATGGAACAATAAAAAATTATAGATACAATGGAGATGTATCGAACATACCCCGAACAAACCCCTCAAAGGATTGTTTTCCATAATGGCATGTGACAGTAAATTTCAGCACGTAGTATAAATGTTTCCTTACCAAATTCCACTTACCCAAGGCGCTTCACTCCCTGGCAACGGCGCCGGAAAAGAGTCTGGATGACCCAAAAGTATAGGGGATCAATCATAGCCCTTTCAATAAGTAAGAGTGTCGAACCCAACGAGGAGCAGAAGGAAATGACAAGTGGTTTTCAACAAGGTATTTTCTACAAGCACTGAAATTATCGGTAACAGATAGTTTGATAGCAAGATAATTCGTAACAAGTGAAAAGTACCAACAGTAACAAAGGTGCATCAAGGTAGCCCAATCCTTTTTATAGCAAATAACAGGCCGAAACATTCTCTTATATCAAGCAAAGCGTTCTTGAGGACACATGGGGATTCATCTAGTCACTTTAATCATGTTTGTTTGATTCACATTCATTATTTTGATAATTTGATATGTGGGTGGACCGGTGCTTGGGTGCTCTTCTTACTTGAACAAGCCACTCACTTATGATTACCCCCTCTCGCAAGCATACACAACTACGAAAGAAGCATTAAGATAAATCTAACCATAGCATGAAACATATGATCCAAATCAGCCCCTTACGGAATAGCGCATAAACTAGGGTTTAAGATTTTGTCACTCGAGCAACCCATCATCTAATTACTCCTCCACAATGCCTTCCCTTAGGCCCAAAGATGGTGAAGTGTCATGTTCTCGACCTTCACATGACACCACTAAAGGAAGCAACAACATACATATCATCAAAATATCGAACGAATGCCAAATTCACATGATTACTTATAACCGGACTTCTCCCGTGTCCTCAAAACAAAAGTAACTACTCACAAATGATATTCATGTTCAAGACCGGAGGGGTATTGAATAGCATAATGGATCTGAACATATAATCTTCCACCAAATAAACCAACTAGCATCAACTACAAGATGTAATCAACACTACTAGCAACCCACAGGTACCAATCTGAGGTTTGAGACAAAGATTGAATACAAGAGATGAACTAGGGTTTGAGCTGAGACGGTGCTGGTGAATATGTTGATGAAGATTGGTCCTCCCACGATGAGAGGATCTTTGGTGATGACAATGACTTTGATTTTCCCCTCCCGGAGGGAAGTTTCCCCAGCGGAATCGCTCCACCGGAGAGTAAAAGTGCTCCTGCCCAGGTTCTGCCTCGAGACGGGGACGCTTCAATTCAAAACCTTCCTTCCAATTTTTTTACAGGTCAAATGGCACCTTATAGCAGAAGATGGGCTTCGGAGGCCTACCGGGGGCCCCACAAGTCCAGGGGGCGCGCCTTGGGGGGGATGACCCATAAGTATAGGGGATCAATCATAGTCCTTTTGATAAGTAAGAGTGGCGAACCCAACGAGGAGCAGAAGGAAATGACAAGCGGTTTTCAGCAAGGTATTTTCTGCAGGCACTGAAATTGTTGGTAACAGATTGATTTATAGCAAAGAAATTTGTAACGAGCAAGTAATTGTAACGGTAACAAAGGTGCATCAAGGTAGCCCAATCCTTTTTGTAGCGAAGGACAGGCCGGAACAAACTATTATAGTAAGTAAAACATTCTTGAGGACACACGGGAATTTCATCTAGTCACTTTCATCTTGTTTTTTTGATTCGCGTTCATTACTTTGATAATTTCATTTGTGAGTGGACTGGTGCTTGGTGCTATTCTTACTTGAACAAGCCTGCCACTTATGATTACCCCTCTAGCAAGTGTCCGCAACTACAAAAGAAGAATTAAGATAAATCTAACCATAGCATGAAACATATGGATCCAAATCAGCCCATTAAGGAGTAGCGCATAAACTAGGGTTTAAGCTTCTGTCACTCTAGCAATCCATCATCTAATAACTACTCCACAATGCTTTCCCTTAGGCCCAAAGATGGTGAAGTGTCATGTAGTCGACGTTCACATAAAACCACTAAGGGAAACAACAACAAACATATCATCAAAATACCAAACGAATACCAAATTCACATGATTACTGATGACAAGACTTCTCCCATGTCCTCAAGAACCAAAGTAACAACTGATGACCCACAAGTATAGGGGATCTATCGTAGTCATTTCGATAAGTAAGTGTGTCAAACCCAATGAGGAGCAGAAGGAAATGACAAGCGGTTTTCAGTAAGGTATTCTCTGCAAGCACTGAAATTATCGGTAACAGATAGTTTTGTGATAAGGTAATTTGTAACGGGTAACAAGTAACAAAAGTAACAAGGTGCAGCAAGGTGGCCCAATCCTTTTTGTAGCAAAGGACAAGCCTGGACAAACTCTTATATAAAGGAAAGCGCCCCCGAGGACACATGGGAATTATCGTCAAGCTAGTTTTCATCATGCTCATATGATTCACGTTCGTTACTTTGATAATTTGATATGTGGGTGGACCGGTGCTTGGGTACTACCCTTTCTTGGACAAGCATCCCACTTATGATTAACCCCTCTTGCAAGCATCCACAACTACAAAAGAAGTATTAAGGTAAACCTAACCATAGCATGAAACATGTGGATCCAAATCAGCCCCTTACGAAGCAACGCATAAACTAGGGTTTAAGCTTCTGTCACTCTAGCAACCCATCGTCTACTTATTACTTCCCAATGCCTTCCCCTAGGCCCAAATAATGGTGAAGTGTCATGTAGTCTATGTTCACATAACACCACTAGAGGAAAGACAACATACATCTCATCAAAATATCGAACGAATACCAAATTCACATGACTACTTATAGCAAGACTTCTCCCATGTCCTTAGGAACAAACATAACTACTCACAAATCATATTCATGTTCATAATCTGAGGGGTATTAATATGCATAAAGGATCTGAACATATGATCTTCCACCAACTAAACCAACTAGCATCAACTACAAAGAGTAATCAACACTACTAGCAAGCCACGGGTACCAATATGAGGTTTTGAGACAAAGATTGGATACAAGAGATGAACTGGGGTTTGAGATGAGATGGTGCTGATGAAGATGTTGATGGAGATTGACCCCCTCCAGATGAGAGGATCGATGGTGATGACGATGGTGATGATTTCCCCCTCCCGGAGGGATGATTCCCCGGCAGAACAGCTCAGCCGGAGCCCTAGATTGGTTTCACCAGGTTCCGCCTCGAGACCGCGGCGCTTCGTCCCGAAAGCTTCCTTCTGAATTTTTCCAGGGCGAAAGACTTCATATAGCAAAAGATGGGCACCGGAGGCCTGCCATGAAGGAAATATGCCCTAGAGGCAATAATAAAGTTATTATTTATTTCCTTATTTCATGATAAATGTTTATTATTCATGCTAGAATTGTATTAACCGGAAACTTAGTACATGTGTGAATACATAGACAAACAGAGTGTCACTAGTATGCCTCTACTTGACTAGCTTGTTGATCAAAGATGGTTAGTTTCCTAGCCATAGACATGAGTTGTCATTTGATGAACGGGATCACATCATTAGAGAATGATGTGATTGACTTGACCCATTCCGTTAGCTTAGCACTTGATCATTTAGTATGTTGCTATTGCTTTCTTCATGACTTATACATGTTCCTATGACTATGAGATTATGCAACTCCCGAATACTGGAGGAACAATTTGTGTGCTATCAAACATCACAACGTAACTGGGTGATTATAAAGATGCTCTACAGGTGTCTCCGATGGTGTTTGTTGAGTTGGCATAGATCAAGAATAGGATTTTTCACTCCGATTGTCAGAGAGGTATCTCTGGGCCCTCTCGGTAATGCACACCACTATAAGCCTTGCAAGCAATGTGACTAATGAGTTAGTTACAGGATGATGCACTACGGAACGAGTAAAGAGACTTGTTAGTAACGAGATTGAGCTAGGTATCAAGATACCGACGATCGAATCTCGGGAAAGTAACATACCGATGACAAAGGGAACAACGTATGTTGTTATGCGGTTTGACCGATAAAGATCTTCGTAGAATATGTAGGAACCAATATGAGCATCCAGGTTCCGTTGTTGGTTATTGACCGGAGACGTGTCTCGGTCATGTCTACATAGTTCTCGAACCCGTACGGTCCGCACGCTTAAAGTTCTGTGACTATCGGTATTATGAGTGTTTTTGTTTTGATGTACCGAAGGTAGTTCGGAGTCCCGGATATGATCACGGACATGACGAGGAGTCTCGAAATGGTCGAGACGTAAAGATCGATATATTGGATGACTATGTTCGGACACCGGAAGTGTTTTGGGAGGTTTCAGACATATACCGGAGTACCGGGGGGTTACCGGAACCCCCCGGGGAGTATATTGGGCCTAATGGGCCTTAGTGGAGAAGAGGAGGGGCGGCCAGGGTAGGCCACACGCCCCCTCCCCCTCTGGTCCGAATTGGACAAGGAGGGGGGGGCACCCCCCTTTCGTTCCCCTCTCTCTCCTCCTTCCTCCTCCTACTCCTACTAGGAAAAGAGGAGTCCTACTCCCAGTGGGAGTAGGACTCCCCCCTTGCCGTGCCCTCCTCCTTGGCCGGCCGCCTCCCCCCTAGCTCCTTTATATACGGGGGCAGGGGGCACCCCAAGAACAACAATTGATCATTGATCTTTTAGCCGTGTGCGGTGCCCCCCTCCACCATAATCCACCTCGGTCATATCATAGCGGTGCTTAGGCAAAGCCCTGCGTCGTTAGCTTCATCAACATCGTCTCCACGCCGTCGTGCCGACGAAACTCTCCCTCGAGCTCTACTGGATCGTGAGATCGCGTGACGTCACCGAGTTGAACGTGTGCTGCACGCGGAGGTGCCGTACGTTCGGTACTGAGGATCAGTCGATCGTGAAGACGTACGACTACATCAACCGCGTTGTCATGACGCTTCCGCTTAACGGTCTACGAGGGTACGTGGACAACACTCTCCCCTCTCATTGCTATGCATCACCATGATCTTTCGTGTGCGTAGGATTTTTTTTGAAATCACTACGTTCCCCAACAGTGGTATGAGAGCCAGGTTTATGCGTAGATGTTATATGCACGAGTAGAACACAAGTGAGTTGTGGGCGATACAAGTCATACTGCTTACCAGCATGTCATACTTTGGTTCGGCGGTATTGTTGGATGAAGCGGCCCGGACCGACATTACGCCTACGCCTACGCGAGACTGGTTCTACCGACGTGCTTTGCACACAGGTGGCTGGCGGGTGTCAGTTTCTCCAACTTTAGTTGAATCGAGTGTGGCTACGCCCGGTCCTTGTGAAGGTTAAAACAACACTAACTTGACGAAATATCGTTGTGGTTTTGATCCGTAGGTAAGAACGGTTCTTGCTCAGCCCGTAGCAGCCACGTAAAACTTGCAACAACAAAGTAGAAGACATCTAACTTGTTTTTGCAGGGCATGTTGTGATGTGATATGGTCAAGGCATGATGCTATATTTATTGTATGAGATGATCATGTTTTGTAACGGAGTTATCGGCAACTGGCAGGAGCCATATGGTTGTCGCTTTATTGTATGCAATGCAATCGCCCTGTAATTGCTTTACTTTATCACTAAGCCGTAGCGATAGTCGTAGAAGAAATAGTTGGCGAGACGACAACGATGCTACGATGTAGATCAAGGTGTCGCGCCGGTCAGGATGGTGATCATGACGGTGGTTTGGAGATGGAGATAAAAGGCACAAGATGATGATGGCCATATCATATCACTTATATTGATTGCATGTGATGTTTATCCTTTATGCATCTTATTCTGCTTTGTTTGACGGTAGCATTATAAGATGATCTCTCACTAAATTTCAAGGTAAAAGTGTTCTCCCTGAGTATGCACCATTGCCAAAGTTCATTGTGCCGAGACACCACGTGATGATCGGGTGTGATAAGCTCAACGTTCATCTACAACGGGTGTAAGACAGTTTTGCACACGCAGAATACTTGGTTTAAACTTGACGAGCCTAGCATATGCAGATATGGCCTTGGAACACTGAGACCGAAAGGTCGAGCGTGAATCATATAGTAGATATGATCAACATAGTGATGTTCACCATTGAAAACTACTCCATCTCACGTGATGATCGGTTATGGTTTAGTTGATATGGATCACGTGATCACTTAGATGATTAGAGGGATGTCTATCTAAGTGGGAGTTCTTAAGTAATATGATTAATTGAACTTTAATTTATCATGAACTTAGTCCTGATAGTATTCGCATATCTATGTTGTAGATCAATAGCTCGCGATGTTGTTCCCCGTTTATTTTTGATATGTTCCTAGAGAAAAATAAGTTGAACGATGTTAGTAGCAAAGATGCGGACTAGCTCCGTGATCTGAGGATTATCCTCATTGCTACACAGAAGTATTATGTCCTTGATGCACCGCTAGGTGACAGACTGATTGCAGGAGCAAATGCAGATGTTATGAACGTTTGGCAAGCTCGATATGATGACTACTTGATAGTTTAGTGCACCATGCTTAGCGCTTAGAATCGGGGCTTCAAAGACGTTTTTGAAACGCCACGGAGCATATGAGATGTTCCAAGAGTTGAAATTAGTATTTCATACTCATGCCCGTGTTGAGAGGTATGAGACCTCTGACAGTACTTTGCCTACAAGATGGAGGAGAATAGCTCAACCAGTGAGCATGTGCTCAGATTGTCTGGGTACTACAATTGCTTGAATCAAGTGGGAGTTAATCTTCCAGATAAGATAGTAATTGACAAATTTCTCTAGTCACTATCACCAAGTTACTAGAACTTCGTGATGAACTATAATATGCAAGGGATAACAGAAATGATTCCCATGCTCTTCGTGATGCTGAAATCGACGAAGGTAGAAATCAAGAAAAGCATCAAGTGTTGATTGTTGACAAGACCACTAGTTTCAAGAAAAGGGCAAAGGGAAGAAGGGGAACTTCAAAAAGAACGGCAAGCAAGTTGCTGCTCCCGTAAAGAAGCCCAAAGCTAGACCCAAGCCTGAAACTGAGTGCCTCTACTGCAAAGGAAATGGTCACTGGAAGTGGAACTGCCCTAGATACTTGGCGGATAAGAAGGATGGCAAAGTGAACAAAGGTATATTGGATATACATGTTATTGATGTGTACTTTACTAGTGTTTATAGCAACCCCTCGGCATTTGATACTGGTTCAGTTGCTAAGAGTAGTAACTCGAAACAGGAGTTGCAAACTAAACAGAGACTAGTTAAGGGCGAGGTGATGATGTGTGTTGGAAGTGATTCCAAGGTTGATAAGATCACCATCGCACACTCCCTTTACCTTTGGTATTAGTGTTGAACCTAAAATAAATGTTATTTGGTGTTTGCGTTGAACATGAATATGATTGGATCATGTTTATTGCAATACGGTTATTCATTTAAGTCAAAGAATAATTGTTGTTCTATTTACATGAATAAAACCTTATACAGGTCATACACTCAATATAAATGGTTTATTGAATCTCGATCGTAGTGATACACATATTCATAATATTGAAGCCAAAAGATGCAAAGTTAATAATGATAGTGCAACTTATTTGTGGCACTGCTGTTTAGGTCATATTGGTGTAAAGCGCATGAAGAAACTCCATGCTGATGGGTTTTTGGAATCACTTGATTATGAATCACTTTATGCTTGCGAACCATGCCTCATGGGCAAAATGACTAAAACTCCGTTCTCCGGAACAATGGAGCGATCAACTGACTTATTGGAAATAACACATACTGATGTATGCGGTCTGATGAGTGTTGAGGCTCGTGGTGGGTATCGTTGTTTTCTGACCTTCACACATGATTAGAGCAGATATGTGTATATCTACTTGATGAAACATAAGTCTGAAACATTTGAAAAGTTCAAAGAATTTCAGAGTGAAGTGAAAAATCATCGTAACAAGAAAATAAAGTTTCTACGATTTGATCATGGAGGTGAATATTTGAGTTATGAGTTTGATCTTCATTTGAAACAATGTCGAATAGTTTCGCAACTCATGCCACATGGAACATCACAGCGTAATGGTGTGTCCGAACATCATAACCGTACTTTATTAGATATGGTGCAATCTATGATGTCTCTTACCGATTTACCACTATCATTTTGGGGTTATGCATTAGAGACAGCTGCATTCACGTTAAAAAGGGCACCAGGTGAATCCGTTGAGACGACACCATATGAACTGTGGCTTAGCAAGAAACCTAAGCTGTCGTTTCTTAAAGTTTGGGGTTGCGATGCTTATGTGGAAAAGTTTCATCTTGATAAGCTCAAACCCAAGTCAGAGAAGTGCATCTTCATAGGATACCCAAAAAGCAACTATTGGGTACACCTTCTATCACAGATCCGAAGGCAAGATATTCGTTGCTAAGAATGGATCCTTTCTAGAGAAGGAGTTTCTCTCGAAAGAAGTGAGTGGGAGGAAAGTAGAACTTGATGAGGTAACTGTACCTGCTCCATTATTTGAAAGTAGTTCATCACAGAAACCAGTTCCTGTGACACCTACACCAATTAGTGAGGAAGCTAATGATGTTGATCATGAAACTTCAGATCAAGTTACTACCGAACCTCGTAGGTCAACCAGAGTAAGATCCGCACCAGAGTGGTACGGTAATCCTATTCTGGAGGTCATGTTACTTGACCAAGGCGAACCTACGAACTATGAAGAAGCGATGGTGAGCCCAGATTCCGCAAAATGGCTTGAGGCCATGAAATCTGAGATGAGATGCATGTATGAGAACAAAGTGTGGACTTTGGTTGACTTGCCCGATGATCGGCAAGCCATAGAAAATAAATGGATCTTCAAGAAGAAGACTGACACTGACGGTAATGTTACTGTCTACAAAGCTCGACTTGTTGTGAAAGTTTTTCGAAAAGTTCAAGGGGTTGACTACGATGAGACTTTCTCACCCGTAAAGATGCTTAAGTCTGTCCGAATCATGTTAGCAATTGTCGCATTTTAGGATTATGAAATTTGGCAAACGGATGTCAAAACTGCATTCCTGAATGCATTTCTGGAAGAAGAGTTGTATATGATGCAACAAGAAGGTTTTGTCAATCCTAAAGGTGCTAACAAAGTGTGCAAGCTCCAGCGATCCATCTATGGACTGGTGCAAGCATCTCAGAGTTGGAATATACGCTTTGATGAGTTCATCAAAGCATATAGTTTTATACAGACTTGCGGTGAAGCCTGTATTTACAAGAAAGTGAGTGGGAGCACTATAGCCTTTCTGATAAGTATATGTAAATGACATATTATCGATCGAAAATGATGTAGATTTTCTGGAAAGCATAACGGAGTGTTTGAAAGGAGTTTTTTCAAAGAAAGGCCTCGGTGAAGCTGCTTACATATTGAGCATCAAGATCTATAGAGATAGATCAAGACGCTTGATAAGTTTTTTGAATGAGTACATACCTTGACAAGTTTTTGAAGTAGTTCAAAATGGAACAGTCAAAGAAAGAGTTCTTGCCTGTGTTACAAGGTGTGAAGTTGAGTAAAGACTCAAAACCCAACCACGACAGAAGATAGAGAGAGAATGAAAGTCATTCCCTATGCCTCAGCCATAGGTTCTATAAAGTATGCCATGCTATGTACCAGACCTATTGTATACCCTGCCCTGAGTTTGGCAAGGGAGTACAATAGTGATCTAGGAGTAGATCACTGGACATTGGTCAAAATTATCCTTAGAGGACTAATGAAATATTTCTCGGTTATGGAGGTGATAAAGAGTTTGTCGTAAAGTGTCGATGCAAGATTTTACACCAATTCGGATGACTCTGAGTCTCAATCTGGATACATATTGAAAGTGGGAGCAATTAGCTAGAGTAGCTTCGTGCAGAGCATTGTAGACATAGAAATTTGCAAAATACATACGGATCTGAATGTGGCAGACCCGTTGACTAAACTTCTCTCACAAACAAAATATGATCACACCTTAGTACTCTTTGGGTGTTAATCACATAGCGATGTGAACTAGATTATTGACTCTAGTAAACCCTTTGGGTGTTGGTCACATGACGATGTGAACTATTGGTGTTAGATCACATGGTGATGTGAAATAGATTGTTGACTCTAGTGCAAGTGGGAGACTGAAGGAAATATGCCCTAGAGGCAATAATAAAGTTATTATTTATTTCTTTATTTCATGATAAATGTTTATTATTCATGCTAGAATTGTATTAACCGGAAACTTAGTACATGTGTGAATACATAGACAAACAGAGTGTCACTAGTATGCCTCTACTTGACTAGCTCATTGATCAAAGATGGTTAAGTTTCCTAGCCATAGACATGAGTTGTCATTTGATGAACGGGATCACATCATTAGAGAATGATGTGATTGACTTGACCCATTCCGTTAGCTTAGCACTTGATCGTTTATTATGTTGCTATTGCTTTCTTCATGACTTATACATGTTCCTATTACTATGAGATTATGCAACTCCCGAATACCGGAGGAACACTTTGTGTGCTATCAAACGTCACAACATAACTGGGTGATTATAAAGATGCTCTACAGGTGTCTCCGATGGTGTTTGTTGAGTTGGCATAGATCAAGAATAGGATTTTTCACTCCGATTGTCAGAGAGGTATCTCTGGGCCCTCTCGGTAATGCACACCACTATAAGCCTTGCAAGCAATGTGATTAGTGAGTTAGTTACGAGATGATGCACTACGGAACGAGTAAAGAGACTTGTCGATAACGAGATTGAGCTAGGTATCAAGATACCGACGATCGAATCTCGGGCAAGTAACATACCGATGACAAAGGGAACAACGTATGTTGTTATGCGGTTTGACCGATAAAGATCTTCGTAGAATATGTAGGAACCAATATGAGCATCCAGGTTCCGTTGTTGGTTATTGACCGGAGACGTGTCTCGGTCATGTCTACATAATTCTCGAACCCGTACGGTCCGCACGCTTAAAGTTCTATGACTATCGGTATTATGAGTTTTTGTGTTTTGATGTACCGAAGGTAGTTCGGAGTCCCGTATATGATCACGGACATGACGAGCTCGAAATGGTCGAGACGTAAAGATCGATATATTGGATGACTATGTTCGGACACCGGAAGTGTTTCGGGAGGTTTCGGACATATACCGGAGTACTGGGGGGTTACCGGAACCCCCCGGGGAGTATATTGGGCCTAATGGGCCTTAGTGGAGAAGAGGAGGGGCGGCCAGGGCAGGCCATGCGCCCCCTCCCCGTCTAGTCCGAATTGGACAAGGGGGGGGGGGGGCGCCCCCCTTTCCTTCCCCTCTCTCTCCTCCTTCCCCCTTCTCCTACTCCTACTAGGAAAAGAGGAGTCCTACTCTCGGTGGGAGTAGGACTCCCCCCTTGGCGCGCCCTCCTCCTTGGGGTAGGGGGGCACCCCAAGGACAAGAATTGATCATTGATCTTTTAGCCGTTTGCCCCCCTCCACCATAATCCACCTCGGTCATATCGTAGCGGTGCTTAGGCGAAGCCCTGCGTCGGTAGCTTCATCAACATCGTCACCACGCCGTCGTGCTGACGAAACTCTCCCTCGAGCTCTACTGGATCGTGAGATCGCGGGACGTCACCGAGCTGAACGTGAGCTGAACGCGGAGGTGCCGTACGTTCGGTACCGAGGATCGGTCGATCTTGAAGATGTACGACTACATGAACCGCGTTGTCATAACCCTTCCGCTTAACGGTCTACGAGGGTACGTGGATGACACTCTCCCCTCTCGTTGCTATGCATCACCATGATCTTGCGTGTGCATAGGAATTTTTGTTGAAATTACTACGTTCCCCAACATGCCAGGGGGCCCATGAGGCAGGGGGCGCACCCCCACCCTCGTGGACTGGGTGTGGCCCCCCTCTGGTGCTTTCTTCGCCCAATATTTTTAATATATTTCAGACTGACTTCCGTGGAGTTTCAGAACTTTTGGAGTTGTGCATAATAGGTCTCTAATATTTGCTCCTTTTCTAGCCAAGAATTCCAGCTGCCGGCATTCTCCCTCTTCATGTAAACCTTGTAAAATAAGAGAGAAAAGGCATAAGTATTGTGACATAATGCATAATAACAGCCCATAATGCAATAAATATTGATATAAAAGCATGATGCAAAATGGACGTATCAACTCCCCCAAGCTTAGACCTCGCTTGTCCTCAAGCGGAAGCCGATAACGAAAAATATGCCCACATGTTTAGAGATAGAGGTGTCGATAGAATAAAATACGGACAAGAGGGCATCATCATCATTCTTGTAACAACAACATATATATATTGTCATATGATTTCTTACGCTAAAGTGACAATCTATTCACAATGTCAAGTATGAATCAGAAACTGCATTGAAAACTAACAAACTCTGATATCGGTCATTGAAGCAATTGCAATTTATCATAACATCGGAAAGAGTCAATATAAGAGCTTTTCAGCAAGTCCACATACTCAACCATCATTTAGTCTTTCACAATTGCTAACACTCACGCAATACTTATGGGTATGAAGTCTTAATCGGACACAGAGAAAGATAGGGGCTTATAGTGTTGCCTCCCAACCTTTTACCTCCAGGGTAATGTCAACAATAATAGTTTATGATAACTTACATCCAATTGGATATATATATATATATATATATATATATTAGGATCTTTCCAACACAATGTGCTTGCCAAAGGATAAAGTGTAAAAAGGAAAGGTGAAGAACACCTGGACTCTTGCATGAGACATAAGACAAAAATAAAAGATAGGCCCTTCGCAGAGGGAAGCAAAGGTTGTCATGTGCTTTTATGGTTGGATGCACAAAATCTTAATGCAAAAGAACGTCACTTTATATTGCCACTTGTGATAGGGACCTTTATTATGCAGTCCGTCGCTTTTATTTCTTCCATATAACAAGATCGTATAAAGATAATTTTCTCCACACTAATAGATCATGCATATTTAGAGAGAAATTTTTATTGCATGCAACAATGACAACTTACTTGAAGGATCTTACTCAATCCATAGGTAGGTATGGTGGACTTTCATGGCAAAACTGGGTTTAAGGATATTTGGAAGCACAAGTAGTATCTCTACTTGGTGCAAAGAATTTGGCTAGCATGAGAGGGAAAATCAAGCTCAACATGTTGGCTGATCCATGACAATATACTTTATTTCGGATATATGAAAACATAACCCATTACATTGTCTTCCTTGTCCAACATCAACTTTTTAATATGTCATATTTTAATGAGTGCTCACAATCATAAAAGATGTCCAAGATAGTATATTTATATGTGAAAACCTCTCTTTCTTTATTACTTCCTATTAATTGCAACGATGACCAAAACTATGTTTGTCAACTCTCAACCACTTTTATTCATCATACTCTTTATATGTGAAGTCATTACTCTCCATAAGATCAATATGATCTCTTTAATTCTTTTTATTCTTTCTTGTATTCCCTCAAGATCATAGCGAGATAACCAAGCCCTTGACTCAAAACTAATCTTTATTATATATAGCTCATGGACTCGATTACATTGAAGGATCATAAAGCAAAACTCAAAACTAGATCATACTAAAACTTTATTCTACTAGACCAAGATATTACCAAAAGGATCGAACTAAGAAAAATGGTAAAGGTAGAAGTGTGACGGTGATACGATACCGGGCACCTCCCCCAAGCTTAGCTGTTGCCAAGGGGAGTGCCCATACCCATGGCTGTTTGAGGCATGTGCATTTCTCCTGCGCGGGACTCCTCGCCTTAATTTCATAGAAGAAAAACTTATCCCTAAAAGGCCCACCGTCACGCCCGCAGGCTATGGTTTCCTTCTGTTCGCCGCCTCTCCCGACCGGATCATCATCGAGCGTCCCCTACGGCCGCTCTTGATTCCATGTTTATGTCTCTTTCTTCGGAGGTGGTGATGTGATATTCTTGGCGATGATGCCCCTCAGAATACGATTCTCTTCCTCGAGCTTATTGACTTGCTGCTTGAGGTCCATTATTTCCTTATGGAGCTTGCCCGTGACGGCTAAAGCTCCTTTCACCCATGGATGTTGCATAGCTGCGGGAGACAAGTAACACTCTTTTTCATATTTTCATAAGAAAGACATCTAACATTGGAAGGGATGACCGAGTTTGGAATAGCTGAGCTCTTTAGTTCCCCCATCGTGAACCCGGCTCGGAAACAAGATGTAACTTCTTGATCCTCTTCCATGGCATCTATCATTTTCAAGTCAGCCTCCATCTCTTCCTCCGTTGATGGCCCAAAGTGGTCAGCATCACTGTTTTCTCCTGGTCCCGGTGTCGGATGAGACACCCGACTCTCCCCGACTTACTCTTGAGAAGACATCTTGCTCTAATCCGCGGTAGAAACAACTCAAAACGAAAAACAGAGGATATTTGTGTGGTACGGTGGTCAAAACCTTCGGGATATTTATAATGAATTTTTACCGACCAAAAGAAGTATCGTGGGAGAAAACGGAGTCCGGAGAGCACACGAGGTGCCCACGAGGCAGGGGGCGCGCCCAGGGGGGTAGGGCGCGCCCTCCACCCTCGTGGATGCCTCGTATCCCTTTTGGACTACTTCTTATTTTCCTATTTTCTTAAATATTCGAAAACGGAGAAAAATTGCTATTAGAATTGTTTTGGAGTCGGTTTACTTACCGTACCACATACCTATTCCTTTTCGAAGTTTGAAACATTCTGGAAAGTGTCCCTTATATATTCCTCCGGGGTTACGGTCTCAAGAACATTAGTTTCAACATTTATGGGATTACTTGAGATATAATGCTTGATTCTTTGACCGTTCACCACCTTTGGATTTGTGCCTTCGAAGTTGTTAATTTTTATGGCACCGGAACGATCGACCTCCTCGATAACGTAAGGGCCTTCCCATTTAGGGAGAAGTTTTGCTGCAAAAAATCTTAAACGAGAGTTGTATAGCAGAACATAATCACCTACATTAAACTCATGCTTTTGTATCCTTTTGTCATGCCATCTTTTAACTTTTTCTTTAAGCAGTTTGGCATTCTCATAGGCTTGGGTTCTCCACTCATCAAGTGAGCTAATGTTAAATAGCCTCTTCTCACCGGCAAGTTTGAAATCATAATTGAGCTCTTTAATGGCCCAATATGCCTTATGTTCTAGTTCGAGAGGTAAGTGACATGCTTTTCCATAAACCATTTTATATGGAGACATACCCGTAGGATTTTTATATGCAGTTCTATAGGCCCATAATGCATCATCAAGTTTCTTGGACCAATTCTTTCTAGATCTATTAACAGTCTTTTGCAAAATTATTCTCTCTATTACTCAGCTCTACTTGGCCACTAGATTGTGGGTGGTATGGAGATGCAATTCTATGATTAACGTCATACTTAGCAAGCATTTTACGAAAAGCACCATGAATAAAATCAGAACCACCATCAGTCATTAAGTATCTAGGGACTCCAAACCTCGGGAAAATAACTTCTTTAAGCATCTTAATACAGGTGTTATGATCAGCACTACTAGTTGGAATAGCTTCTACCCACTTACTAACGTAATCAACATCAACTAAAATATGTGTATACCCATTAGAGGAAGGAAACGGTCCCATATAATCAAAGCCCCAAACATCAAATGGTTCAATAACAAGTGAATAGTTCATAGGCATTTCTTGACGTCTACTAATATTACCAATTCTTTGACATTCATCACAAGACAAGACAAATATACGGGCATCTTGGAAGAGAGTAGGCTAATAAAAACCAGATTGCAATACCTTATGTGCAGTTCTATCTCCAGCATGGTGTCCTCCATAAGCCTCGGAGTGACACTTGCGTAGGATCTGTTCATGTTCACGCTCAGGTACACAACATCTAATAACACCATCTACTCCTTCTTTATAAAGGTGTGGGTCATCCCAGAAGTAAAGTCTTAAATCATAGAAAAACTTTTTCTTTTGCTGGTATGTGAAACTAGGTGGTATAAATTTAGCAACAATGTAATTAGCATAATCAGCATACCATCGAGCAGTACAAGAAGCATTTATGACAGCTAATTTGTTCATTAGGGAAGCTATCATCAATAGGTAGTGGGTCATCAAGAACATTCTCTAACCTAGACAAGTTGTCTGCAACGGGGTTCTCAGCTCCCTTTCTATCAATAATATGCAAATCAAATTCTTGTAGTAGGAGAACCCATCTAATAAGTCTAGGTTTAGCATCTTTCTTTTCCATAAGATATTTAATAGCAGCATGATCAGTGTGAATAGTTACTTTAGAATCAACAATATAAGGTCTGAACTTATCACAAGCAAATACAACTGCTAAAAATTCTTTTTCAGTAGTAGCATAATTTCTCCGGGCATTGTCTAGATTTTTACTAGCATATTGGATAACATTTAATTTCTTCTCAACTATTTGTCCTAGAACAGCACCTACAGCATAATCACTAGCATCACACATAATTTCAAAGGGTAAATTCCAATCAGGTGGCTGAACAATAGGTGCAGAAATCAAGGCTTTCTTAAGTATTTCAAATGCTTCTACACAATCATCTTTAAAGACAAAAGGAACATCTTTTTGTAAGAGATTAGTCAAAGGCCTAGAAATTTTTGAGAAGTCTTTAATGAACCTCCTAAAAAAATCGGCAAGACCAAGGAAACTTCTTATACCTTTGATGTCCTTAGGACACGACATCTTTTCAATAGCATCAACTTTAGCCTTATCAACTTCAATACCTCTTTCAGAAATTTTATGCCCCAAGACAATACCTTCATTAACCATAAAGTGGCACTTCTCCCAATTCCAGACAAGATTAGTTTCTTCACATCTCTGCAAAACTCGATCAAGGTTGCTTAAGCAATCATCAAAAGAAGTTCCATAAACAGAGAAATCATCCATGAAAACCTCAACAATCTTTTCACAAAAGTCAGAATATAGCAGTCATACATCTTTGGAAGGTAGCAGGTGCATTGCATAAACCAAAAGGCATACGTCTATAAGCAAAGGTACCGAAAGGGCAAGTAAAAGTGCAGGTAAAAGTGGTCTTTTCTTGATCCTCTTTTGACACAGGTATTTGAGAGAAACCAGAATAACCGTCTAGAAAGCAAAAATGTGCATGTTTGGATGATCTTTCTAGCATTTGATCAATAAAAGGTAAAGGGTAATGATCCTTTTTAGTAGCTTTATTTAGTTTGCGGAAATCAATTACCATCCTATAACCTGTAACAATTCTTTGTGGGATCAATTCATCTTTATCATTAGGAACAACAGTAATACCTCCCTTCTTAGGGACACAATGTAAAGGACTTACCCACTGACTATCAGCAACATGATAAATTATACCTGCCTCCAGAAGCTTTAGTATTTCTTTTCTTACCACTTCTTTCATCTTAGGATTTAATCTTCGTTGGTGATCAAGAACCGGTTTAGCATATTTGTCCAATTTTATTTTGTGCTGGCATAGAGTGGGACTAATGCCCTTAAGATCATCCAGAGTATATCCAATAGCAGCACGATGCTTCTTCAGAGTTTTCAATAATTTCTCTTCTTCCTGCTCTAAAAGGTTAGCACTAATAATAATAGGATATATCTTCTTTTCATCAAGATAAGCATATTTAAGAGTATCAGGTAATGGTTTAAGCTCAAACACGGGATCACCCTTGGGTGGAGGAGGATCCCCTAGAATTTAAACAGGCAAGTTGTGTTTCAAAATAGGTCCCCGTTTAAAGAATACTTCATCTATTTCCCTTCTTTCATTCATAAACATATCATTTTCATGGTCTAGCAAATATTGTTCTAAAGGAACATTAGGAGGCACGACAATAGAAGCAAGACCAATAATTTCATCTTTACTAGGCAATTCTTTATCATGGGGTTGTCTACGAAATTTAGCAAAATTAAAGTCATGAGACATATCCACTAGACCAATAGTAACAACATCCTTTTTGCAATCTATCTTAGCATTAATAGTATTCAAGAAGGGTCTGCCAAATATAATGGCACAAAAGTTATCTTGTGGGGGAGCAAGAACAAGAGAATCGGTAGGATATTTAATTTTCCCACACAAGACTTCAACATCTCTAACGATCCCAACCGGTGATATAGTATCTCTATTGGCAAGCTTAATAGTAACATTAATATCATCTATCTCAGCAGGTGCAATATCATGCATAATTTCTTTATATAAGGTATAAGGTATTGCACTGACACTAGCACCCATATCACATAAGCCATGATAACAGTGATCTTCTATTTTAACCGAAACAACAGGCATGCCAACAACAGGTCTATGTTTATCTTTAGTATCAGGTTTAGCAATTCTAGCAGCTTCATCACAGAAGTAAATAACATGCCCATCAATATTATCAACCAAGAGATCTTTAACCATAATAATACTATGTTCAACTTTAATTTGCTCAGAGGGATTGGGTGTTGTAATATTACTTTTGTTGACCATAGTTGAAGCTTTAGCATGATCCTTTATTCTAACAGGGAAAGGTGGTTTCTCAATATAAGCAGTAGGAACAATAGGATCAACATTATAAGTGATAGTCTTTTCCTCAACTTTAATAGGTTCAACTACTTTTACTTCAATGGGAGGATGATATTTAAACCACTTCTCCTTAGGAAGATCAACATGAGTAGCAAATGATTCACAGAAAAAAGCTACTATCTCAGAGTCAAATCCAAATTTAGTGCTAAATTCACGGACATCGGTATCCATAAAAGATTTAACACAATCAAACTTAGGTGTTATACCTGACTCCTTACCTACATCGAGTTCCCAATCTTCAGAGTTGCGTTTAATTCTTTCCAATAAATCCCATATGAATTCAATAGTCTTCATCATAAAAGAACCAGTACAAGAAGTATCGAGCATGGAGCGATTATTGAGAGAAAGCCGAGCGTTTAAATTTTTGAATAATAATTTCTCTTGAGAGCTCATGATCGATTGGGCATGAATATAATATTGACTTAAGCCTCCCCCAAGCTTGAGCAATGCTTTCTCCTTCGCGAGGCCAAAAATTATATATATAATTATGATCACGATGAACCAGATGCATAGGATAAAACTTCTGATGAAATTCCAATTTCAATCGGTTGTAGTTCCATGATCCAATATCATCGCATAGCCTAAACCATGCCAATGCCTTTCCCTTCAAAGATAAAGGGAAGACCTTCTTCTCGATAACATCCTCGGGCATACCTGCAAGTTTAAATAATCCACAAACTTCATCCACATAGATAAGGTGCAAATCGGGATGTAATGTTCCATCTCCTGTAAAAGGATTAGCTATCAGTTTCTCTATCATACCCGAAGGAATTTCAAAGTAAACATTTTCAGTAGGTTCAGTAGGTTGAGGAGCAACTCTTTGCTCTACTGGTCAGGGTGAAGATACCCCGAACAAGCCCCTCAAAGGATTATTTTCCATAGTAACAAGTGACAGTAAATTTCAGCACACTATATAAATTTTTCCTTACGAAATTCCACTTACCAAAGGCGCTTCACTCCCCGGCAACGGCGCCAGAAAAGAGTCTTGATGACCCACAAGTAAAGGGGATCTATCGTAGTCCTTTCTATAAGTAAGAGTGTCGAACCCAACAAGGAGCAGAAGGAACTGACAAGCGGTTTTCAGTAAGGTATTCTCTGCAAGCACTGAAATTATCGGTAACAGATAGTTTTGTGATAAGATAATTTGTAACGGGTAACAAGTAACAAAAATAACAAGGTGCAGCAAGGTGGCCCAATCCTTTTTGTAGCAAAGGACAAGCCTGGACAAACTCTTATATAAAGGAAAGCGCTCCCGAGGACACATGGGAATTATCGTCAAGCTAGTTTTCATCATGCTCATATGATTCGCGTTCGTTACTTTGATAATTTGATATGTGGGTGGACCGGTGCTTGGGTACTGCCCTTCGTTGGACAAGCATCCCACTTATGATTAACCCCTCTTGCAGGCATCCACAAGTACAAAAGAATTATTAAGGTAAACCTAAACATAGCATGAAACATGTGGATCCAAATCAGCCCCTTACGAAGCAACGCATAAACTAGGGTTTAAGCTTCTGTCACTCTAGCAACCCATCATCTACTTATTACTTCCCAATGCCTTCCCCTAGGCCCAAATAATGGTGAAGTGTCATGTAGTCGACGTTCACATAACACCACTAGAGGAAAGCCAACATACATCTCGTCAAAATATCGAATGAATACCAAATTCACATGACTACTTATAGCAAGACTTCTCCCATGTCCTCAGGAACAAATGTAACTACTCAGAAATCATATTCATGTTCATAATCAGAGGGGTATTAATGTGCATAAAGGATCTGAACATATGATCTTCCACCAAATAAACCAACTAGCATCATCTACAAGGAGTAATCAACACTAGTAGCAACCCACAGGTACCAATCTGAGGTTTTGAGACAAAGATTGGATACAAGAGATGAACTGGAGTTTGAGATGAGATGGTGCTGGTGAAGATATTGATGGAGATTGACCCCCTCCCGATGAGAGGATCGATGGTGATGACGATGGTGATGATTTCTGCTGACCCACAAGTATAGGGGATCTATCGTAGTCCTTTCGAAAAGTAAGAGTCTCGAACCCAACGAGGAGCAGAAGAAAATGATAAGCGGTTTTCAGCAAGGTATTCTCTGCAAGCACTGAAATTATCGGTAACAGATAGTTTTGTGATAAGGTAATTGGTAACGAGTAACAAGTGACAAGTGTAAATAAAGTGCGGCAAGATGGCCCAATCCTTTTTGTAGCAAAGGACAAGCCTGGACAAACTCTTATATAGAGAAAAGCGCTCCCGAGGACACATGGGAATTATCGTCAAGCTAGTTTTCATCACGCTCATATGATTCGCGTTCGGTACTTTGATAATTTGATATGTGGGTGGACCGGTGCTTGGGTGCTGTCCTTACTTGGACAAGCATCCCACTTATGATTAACTCCTATTGCAAGCATCCGCAACTACAAAAGAAGTATTAAGGTAAACCTAACCATAGCATGAAACATATGGATCCAAATCAGCCCCTTACGAAGCAACGCATAAACTAGGGTTTAAGCTTCTGTCACTCTAGCAACCGATCATCTACTTATTACTTCCCAATGCCTTCCTCTAGGCCCAAACAATGGTGAAGTGTCATGTAGTCAACGTTCACATAACACCACTAGAGGAGAGACAACATACATCTCATCAAAATATTGAACGAATACCAAATTCACAGGACTACTAATAGCAAGACTTCTCCCATGTCCTCAGGAACAAACGTAACTACTCACAAAGCATATTCATGTTCATAATCAGAGGGGTATTAATATGCATAATGGATCTAAGCATATGATCTTCCACCAAATAAACCAACCAGCATCAACTATAAGGAGTAATCAACACTACTAGCAACCTACAGGTACCAATCTTAGACTTAGAGGCAAGGATTGGATACAAGAGATGAACTAGGGTTTGAGAGGAGATGGTGCTGGTGAAGATGTTGATGAAGATGGACCCCCTCCCGATTAGAGGATCGTTGGTGATGACGATGGCCATGATTTCCCCTCCCGGAGGGAAGTGTCCCCGGCAGAACAGCTCCACCGGAGCCCTAGATTGGTTCCGCCTTGTGGCGGCGGAGTCTCGTCCCGAAAGCTTGCTTATGATTTTTTCTCGGACGAAAGACTTCATATAGCAGAAGATGGGGACCGGAGGGCCACCAGGGGGCCCACGAGGCAGGGGGCGCGCCCAGGGGGGTAGGGTGCGCCCCCACCCTCGTGGCCAGGGTGTGGGTCCCCTCTAGTATTTTCTTCGCTCAGTATTTTTTATTATTTCCAAAAATAACTTCCGTGGAGTTTCAGGACTTTTGGAGTTGTGCAGAATAGGTCTCTAATATTTGCTCCTTTTCCAGCCCAGAATTCCAGCTGCCGGCATTCTCCCTCTTTATGTAAACCTTGTAAAATAAGAGAGAATAGGCATAAGTATTATGACATAATGTGTAATAACAGCCCATAATGCAATAAATATCGATATAAAAGCATGATGCGAAATGAACGTATCAACTCCCCCAAGCTTAGACCTCGCTTGTCCTCAAGCGGAAGCCGATAACGATAAATATGTCCACGTGTTTAGAGATAGAAGTGTCGATAAAATAAAATACGGACATGAGGGCATCATGATTATTCTTATAGCAGCAACGTATATAGATATTGTCATATGATTTCTTATGCTCAAGTAATAATCTATTCACAATGCAAAGTGTGAATCAGAAACTTCATTGAGAACTAACAAACTATAACCTCAGTCGTTGAAGCAATTGCAATTTATCATAACATGAGAAAGAGTCAATATAAGAGCTTTGCAGCAAGTCCACATACTCAACTATCATTTAGTCTTTCACAATTGCTGACACTCATGCAATACTTGTGGTTACAGAGTTTTAATCAGAGATAGAGAAAGATAGGGGCTTATAGTTTGCCTCCCAACCTTTTACCTCAAGGGTAATGTCAACAATAATAGTTCATGCTAACATACATCCAATTGGATATATATATCAGGATCTTTCCAACACACCGTGCTTACCAAAGTATAAAATGTAAAAAGGAAAGGTGAAGATCACAATGACCCTTGCATAAGGTAGAAGATAAAGGTAAAATATAGGCCCTTCGCAGAGGGAAGCAGAGGCTGTCATGCGCTTTCAGGGTTGGATGCACAAAATCTTAATGCGAAAGAACGTCACTTTATATTGTCACTTGTGATATGGAACTTTATTATGCAGTCCGTCGCTTTTATTTATTCCACATCACAAGATCGTATAAAGCTTATTTTCTCCCACACTAATAAGTCATACATATTTAGAGAGCAATTTTTATTGCTTGCACCGATGACAACTTACTTGAAGGATCTTACTCAATCCATAGGTAGATATGTTGGACTCTCATGGCAAAACTGGGTTTAAGGGTGTTTGGAAGCACAAGTAGTATCTCTACTTGGTGCAAAGAATTGGCTAGCATGAGGGAGAAAGGCCAACTCAACATGTTGGATGATCCATGACAATATACTTTATCTCAGATATAAGAAAACATGACCCATTACGCTGTCTTCCTTGTCCAACATCAACTCTTTAGCATGTCATATTTTAATGAGTGCTCACAATCATAAAAGATGTCCAAGATAGTATATTTATATGTGAAACCTCTCTTTCTTTATTACTTCCTATTAATTGCAACGATGACCAAAACTATGCTTGTCAACTCTCAACAACTTTTAATCATCATACTCTTTATGTGAAGTCATTACTCTCCATAAGATCAATATGATCTCTTTTTATTTCTTTTTATTCTTTCTTTTTTCTTTTATTCACTCAAGATCATAGCAAGATAATCAAGCCCTTGACTCAACACTAATCTTTATTATATAGCTCACGGTCTCGATTACATAGAGGGATCATAAAACAAAACTCAAAACTAGATCATACCAAAAACTTTATTCTACTAGATCAAGATATTACCAAAAGGATCGAACTAAGAAAAACGGTAAAGATAGGAGTGTGATGGTGATACGATACCGGGGCACCTCCCCCAAGCTTAGCTGTTGCCAAGGGGAGTGCCCATACCCATGTGATTATGTCTCCTTCTTCGGGGATGGTGATGATGGAGTTGTTGATGATGTAAATTGTGCTTTCAGCTTCTTCATATTGTAATTGAGAAGAGCAATTTCCTCCTTTAAATCATCGACCTCCGATTCCAGCTTCAAGATCTTGTCACATAAATCTCCGTTGCTTTTCTGCCGAAAACGAGAAGGAATAGATCGGTTGTTAGATAGTTTAGCCCTCTTAGGGAGACTAGACTTCTTCAACTTCACGTGCATATCCCCAGGTTGAGGTAGAGGGACATCCTCCTCCTCCGAGCTTGAATCATTGATCCTCATGAAATGAGCATCCTCCTCCTCATCCGTAGTTCGACCACAAGGAGATAGATCCCCATAGGTCTTTGGGTCAGCAACGAGGTGTGAGACATAGCTCTCTCCATCAGAATCCTGAGATGACATCTTGCTCCAGATCTGCTACAGAGACATGTCGAAAAAAATAGAGGATATTTGCATGATACGAGGGTCAAAACCTTCGGGAGATTATATAATGAATTTTTACCGACCGAAAGAAGTATCGTGCAAGAAAACGGAGTCCGGAGAGTGCCCGAGGTGCCCACGAGGCAGGGTGCTACTTTCGTCAAACGATCGACTACAACCCATATCGAGTCATAGCCTGAACGAGTCCTGGGTAATCCCGTGATAAAGTCCATGCCTAGTTTATCCCACTTCCATTCGGGTATCGGCAATGGTTGTAGCAATCCTGCTTGCTTCTGATGCTCTGCCTTCACTCTCTGACATACATCACAAACTGCTACATACTTTGCAATATCCTTCTTCATTCCGGTCCACCAGAAAATATCCTTCAAATCCAGATACATCTTGGTATTTCCTGGGTGAATCGAATATGGTGAATCATGGGCCTCTTGCAGAATCAACTTCCTGATCTCCTGATCATTTGGCACATATACGTGGTCCTCAAACCATAAGGTATCGTGCTCATCCTCATGAAATCCTTTAGCTTTTCCTTTGCTCATTCTTTCCTTTATCTCGGCAATCTCCTTGTCTGTCTTCTGAGCTTCTCTGATCTTATCCATCAAAGTAGAATGAATCTCCAAAGCTGCTACATAACCTCTCGGAACTATCTCCAAACATAGCTCGCGAAGGTTTTCTGCGAACTCCTTGGGTAATTCTCCAGTCATGAGTGTATTGACATGACTTTTGCGGCTCAACGCATCAGCTACTACATTAGCCTTTCCGGGATGATAATGTAATCTCATATCATAATCCTTAATGAGTTCCAACCATCTCCTTTGCCTAATATTTAACTCCTTCTGCGTGAAGATATACTTCAAACTCTTGTGATCCATGTATACCTCACAATGGTTTCCGACGAGAAAATGTCTCCATGTCTTCAATCCATGTACTACGGCTGCTAACTCCAAATCATGCGTAGCATAATTTAACTCATGGGGTTTAAGCTGTCGTGAGGCATATGAAACAACTCTTCCCTCCTGCATAAGTATGGCTCCAAGTCCTCGACAAGAAGCGTCGCAATACACTTCGTAATTCTTGCGTTGATCTGGTAGAAACAACACTGGCGATGTAACCAAGCGTCTCTTCAACTCCTGAAAACTGGCCTCACATTCCTCAGTCCATTTGAATTTGGTGTCCTTCTTCAACAACTCCGTCATGGGCTTCACAATCTTTGAGAAATTCTCAATGAATCTCCGGTAGTATCCTGCGAGTCCAGGAAAACTCCGGATCTCTCCAACTGTCATGGGTGACTCCCAATTTGTCTTAGTGACAACCTTGGTGGGGTCTACCGCTATTCCTTCTCCGGATATAACATGTCCAAGAAATCCAACTTCCTTCAACCAAAACTCACACTTGCTGAACTTGGCGTATAACTGATGTTCTCTGAGCTTCCCAAGTACCAAACACAAATGCTCTTTATGCTCTTCTTCATTCTTCGAGTAGACCAGAATATCATCAATGAACACCACAACGAACTTATCAAAAAACTCCATAAACACCTTGTTCATCATGTTCATAAAATAGGCAGGTGCGTTAGTCAGGCCAAATGACATAACGGTATACTCACATAGCCCATACCTCGTGGTAAAAGCTGTCTTAGGTATATCCTGCTCTCGAATCTTCAGCTGGTGGTACCCTGATCGCATATCGATCTTGGAAAACACCTTAGCTCCTTGCAGCTGGTCAAACAAATCATTGATCATCAGCAGTGGGTACTTGTTCTTGATCGTCACTTCATTCAATCCTCGATAATCAACAACCATCCTTAACGATCCATCCTTCTTCTCCACTAGAAGTACTGGGGATCCCCAAGGTGACGAACTTGGGCGGATATAACCTTTATCCAGTAACTCCTTAATTTGCTTCTTAATTTCCTCCAAATCCTTTGCGGGCATTCTGTACGGTCTCTTAGATATTGGCCCTGTGCCTGGCAAAAGCTCAATTAAAAACTCAATGTCTCTATCCGGTGGCATGCCTGGCAACTCTTCTGGAAATACATCTGGAAAATCCTTCACCGCTGGTACTTCCTCCTGTACAACTCCTGATAAGGGATTTACTTGAGTCCTATTCAGCACATGCTGGGATACATACTTGATCCTTCTTCCTTCTGGGGTGGTGAGCAAAATCGTCTTACTAGCGCAATCGATGTTTCCTCCATACATCGATAGCCAATCCATATCCAGAATCACATCCAAACCTTGCGACTCCAAAACTATCAGATCTGAGGGGAAAACATGCCTACCTATGGTCAATGGCATCTGAAAACATCCTTGGCTTGCCATATACTCTGCTCCTGGCGAGCTTACTAACAAAGTTGTACTAAGAACTTTGGTGGGCAGTTTATACTTATCCACAAATCCCCTTGATATGTATGAATGCGATGCACCAGTATAAAAAAGAACGACTGCAGTAAATGACTTAACCAAAAACTTACCTATTACTGCATCTGGTTGAGCTTCAACCTCCTCCATGTTAACGTGGTTCACTTGTCCCCTGGTGAAAGGGTTGGGCTTCTTCCCAAAGCTTCCATTGCCGTTTCCATTCTTAGCTTCAGGACACTCGTTGGCGTAATGTCCGGTCTTCTGGCACTTGTAGCAAGTAACGTGGCTTAGATCTTTCTTGGCGGGTGTTGCCGGGTTGGAACGGTTCTGTCCGCTACTTCCTCCATTACCATTCCCATTCTTGGGGCCACTATGATTGTGCAAAATTCCTCCATTATGAGTGTGGCCTCCATGGTTATGAACAAGTCCTCCCGAGTTCGGGGTGATACGGGGTCTCTGCTGAGCTCCAGAATTATACTTCCCTTGTCCATACTTCCTCTTGCGGCTGTCAATCTGCTACTGCTTCCCTTCAAGCATGAGAGCTCTATCCACCAACTCCTGGTAGTTATTGAAATTTGCCACCATCAACTGCATGCTCAGCTCATCATTCAGTCCTTCCAGAAACTTCTCCTTCTTAGCTGCATCTGTAGCGACGTCATCTGGGGCATAACGTGCTAGCTTACTAAAGTCATCCACATACTAGCCAACAGTGCGCCCTCCTTGGCGTAAGTTGCGAAACTCACGCTTCTTCATGGCCATAGCTCCTGCTGATACATGGGCAGTGCGAAAAGCCTGCTGGAACTGGTCCCATGTCACAGTGTCAATGGGGTAAGTGACTATGAAATTCTCCCACCATGATGCTGCGGGTCCATCAAGCTGATGTGCAGCAAAACGCACTCTCTCCGCATCTGTGCATCCTACAGTAGTCAACTCCCTTTCAATCTTACGGAGCCAATCATCTGCAACAATCGGCTCGGTGCTACTGGAGAACACCGGCGGATTCAGCCTAAGAAAACGGGCTAAGTGATCAACTGGTGGTGGTGGTGGTGGGTTGTTGTTGTTGTTCCCCTGGTTCTGATTCTGGACTAGTATCTGCATCAATGCATTCTGCTGCTGGATCAACTGAGTGAGCTCCAGTGGGAAAGCAAATCCATTGTCGCGCCTCGAAGGCATCTGCTGGGTTTAGAAAAGATGAGAAAACAGAATAGAATGAGGTCTAGGGGGAAAACACTACCCATATGCACATGAGACAAACACAAACATATCACTCAATCAATCAAACAAGGGCATACAATCGGTCTAGAACTATCGTTACAAAGGTGCTTGGACTATACTATATACATGGTGGAATACTACTACTGATATGGTGGTCGACTAGAAAAATTGATCGGTCGAAGACTCCATGATATCTGCTCCGGCTTCATCAACATAGTCATCATCACTATCGTCAGGGTCCGAGTCAGTGTCGTCGATGATGATGTAGTTCTCCGGGCAAGTGGAATCGTCATCTTCTCCTCCTGGCGCGGGGTCTCCCATGAATACTCCGATCTTCTTTATCAGGTCGTCATTCTTCTCCACTAGTACGACAATTTCCTCCATATAATCTTCGCGAGTAGCCTTGAGTTCTTCCTCCAGCTCCATGATCCTTGTCATCGCCTTCTTCAAATCTGTCATACCTGCGCACATCTGGTTCTCCTGGCGTCGAATGTGCTGGTTTAACTCCTGGATGAAAGCTGCAATCGATCTATCCTTCCCGGTGCTGATCATCTCCCATTGCTCATCTCGGTGCCCACATATCTGGTAGATAGTATCCTTGAGATCCTTGTGGTAAACTTCTCCAATGCGTCCCATGGTAATGTGAGCTGCCATACTCTTTCCTAGACTCCAGGTTGGTGCATCAAAGGAAAACTCTATGGGCTCAGTGACTGGCGTGAATGTCCTTCCTGGATCTTGAACTTGAATCATCCAGCACTCCTCTTCTGGTAAAGTGGCATTGTAAATCCCGGTGAAGCTTGGTATTCCGATGTCCAAGTACCTAGTGACTTCCTTAAAGTGGCGTCCAAAAGGGGTGTCTTCATCCGGTTGCGTGAACTTGATCCTTGCATCCGCCATCCTAAAGTAGAAAATGGAGAGGAGTCAGAAATGAGAAGAGAGTAGTGATCTAGGGCTTTAGCTTAGTGGTCGTGTCCTACAGTCAGCGTGTGCTTTGATACCATCTTGTAGCGACCAGACCTCAAACTGTCTGATCTCTGTGCATCAGTGTCATCCCTGGATCGGTAATGCTGACACAGACAGTACTTGAAGGATTTATAACAGAGTAGCAATCACACACTTATTACATCGAATGTCTCAAAAGAGAACTTATTACAATAAATTTGGCATAAGGCCATCTAATACGATAACAGCGGAAGGCTTGGAAGATAAAGTGACTCCATCATCTCCAACGGCATCACTGAGTGAAAGACCACGACCTAAGGCTCCTTACTCATCGTCTGAAAAGTCTGCAACATGATACGCTGCAGCCTGAAAACGGGTCAGCACATGGAATATGCTGGCAATGTAACACAAGAGAGTAATGAACAGAATAAAGCTATCACTACATGCATATATGGCTGGTGGAGGCTGTATGGTTAATATGTTTTGCGAAAAGCCAATTTTTCCCTACAACAAAGGAATAAATTTCATTTAACTATCATGGTGGTTGTTAAACATTGAGAAGGTTCACCCAACTCAATCCCAATTAAGCATCATCATTAAATCCAATCAAATTATATTAAGAGTGATGAGATCCACATGATAATCCAAGAAACTAGATACTCAAGACATCCATAACCGGGGACACGGCTAACCATGATTAGTTTGTACACTCTGCAGAGGTTTGTGCACTTTTCCCCACAAGACTTGATCTCCTCCGTTTGATTTCTCGCACTACATGATGTTTCAGAAACGGATGACCGAGACACAGTCTTTCCGAAGAGGTCCCTTTAACCGATAGATAGGCCTGTACACCTACAATCCCCTACATCTGCTAGCCCATCATGGAAAAGTTTCCCACAACTTAATCAACTATGCCAGAGCCCATATTGGCATGTGGCTGCACACAGAAGTTTCTAGCATGAATAATCTTATGATCCCTTTAAGCCTGGGTGGCAGTCCATAGGAGAATCACACGGTACCCCGGGATTTCCAAAAATACAGGCAATCACTAGAATTCCCCAGGTGCCTCAATCCACCCAGATGTGTATTAAAGTTGCCACCTTAAGTTAACCATTAATTAACAATACTCACATCTGTCATGAATACACTCAAAGCCAATCCACGTCTATGAGCATAGCATAGCAGTATAAGCAACGTAGAAGTAGCTCCCAAGGTTGGATAATAAACAGGTGAATAGGTACTACCTCATCTACTTCCCAAACCCATAATTTAAATCAGATCCTAACCATGCAATTGTTTGAGGATTGATCTAATTCAATAAAACTGGGTAGTAAGAGGTATGATCAAAGTGTTACTTGCCTTGCTGATGATCCGCGAAACCTAGAGACTCGTAGTAGCACGCTTCACACTCCGGGTACTCTATCGCAAACAAACAAGCATACAATAAGCAATCACGCAAGGGCACGGGTAAAACTCAAATAAGAGATCTAACCAGAAAGTTCAACTTAAGAACTCCGGTTTGCAAAAAGAATCAAATCAAACGAAGCAACAAAACTCAAACGGCGAAAGAAACAAGCTTCGTTTACTAATCTGGACTAAAGTCAAATTTTACAGTAGCAAAAACTTGTTTAGGTTGGTTAAACAGAAAGAGGGCTTCGAGACGAAACTCTAGGCGCTTGAATCGCCTGATTCCGATAAACGAGCGAAAAGTTAAACTAAAACAAAAATCAGATCAGAAATCGCGATCGAAAATAATCGCGGAAAATCCGAGAAAAAGAAAAACTGACGAACAGGCTAACGAACGAACGTTCGCTGTCTGCGGCTAAACGGTTAAAACCGTTTGTTAAAACGAACATATGAACGGGCGTTCGCTAAATAACTAAACCAAAAAAAACCGAACCGGATCTAAAAAAAGGACCAGGGTTTAGAAAAAAAACCGTTCGGTTTTCTCGCGAAAACCGAGGCGGCGGCGGCTACCTCTGGCGACGACGAGGCGACGGCGCGGCGGCGGGTCGGCGGCGGCGTCGGCGGCGAGGCGCGGGAGTGGCGGCGCGGGGCGGAGGCGGTGGCGGCGCTGGGCGGCGGCGGCGGCGGCGGGCTAGGGGTTAGGGTTTGGGGCGCGGGTGGGCTGGCGGCAGTGGCTGGGCCTTGGGGCGGCTTGGGCGGCGGCTTATAAAGCCCCCCCGGGGCGGAGTCCCGCTCGGGTACGGCCCGGAGTCGGTTTCTCTTTTAAAAAAAAATAATTCTGACGTGCAGAAAAATAAAGAAAAGAAATACTAAACGGACACCAAAAATCTCGAAATAAATTTTTCCCGTCCTCTGAAAATAGGCCGGACAAGGTGAACATTTATTTGGGCCAAAAATGTAATTTTGAAAAACGCATATTTTTCCTAATTCAAATAAAATAGCGATAAAACTCCGAATAAAAATCTTATTTGATTTTAATATTAAATCTCCGATATTTCTTTATTTTGAGGAAGTCATTTTACCCTCTCTCTTTTGTTTTTATAAAAGAAATATTCAAGAGAAAAATAATTAAAATCAAACGATCCTCTTTTCAAAACTCGAGAAAAACTCGAATATGAAAATAATGAAATCCCGAACTCTCTCCGCGGGTCCTTGAGTTGCGTAGAATTTCTAGTATCAAACCAAAATGCAATTAAAGTATGATATGCAATGATGATCTAATGTATAACATTCCAAATTGAAAATTTGGGATGTTACAATAAGTATGTGAGTTCTTTATGACTAATGTTGAGTCCATGGATTAGACGCACTCTTACCCTTGCGTCATTGCTAGCCTCTTCGGTACCATGCATTGCCCTTTCTCACACTAAGAGTTGGTGCAAACTTCGCTGGTGCATCCAAACCCCGTGATATGATACACTCTTTCAAAATAGCCACCATACCTACCTATTATGACATTTCCATAGCCATTCCGAGATATATTGCCATGCAACTTTCCACCGTTCCGTTTATCATGACACGTTCATCATTGTCATAGAGCTTTGCTTGATCATGTAGTTGACATCGTATTTGTGGCAAAGCCACCGTTCATAATTTTTTCATACATGTCACTCTTGATTCATTGCTATCCCGGTATACCGCCGGAGGCATTCATATAGAGTCATACTTTGTTCTAGTATCGAGTTGTAATCATTGAGTTGTAAATAAATAGAAGTTGATGATCATCATTCATAGAGCATTGTCCCAAATAAAAAAAGAGAGAAAGGCCAAAAAAGAAGGCCCAAAAAAAGGGGGGACAATGCTACTATCCTTTTTCCACACTTGTGCTTCAAAGTAGCACCATGATCTTCATGATAGAGAGTCTCTTGTTTTGTCACTTTCATATACTAGTGGGAATTTTTCATTATAGAAATTGGCTTGTATATTCCAACAATGGGCTTCCTCAAATGCCCTAGGTCTTCGTGAGCAAGCAAGTTGGATGCACACCCACTTAGTTTCTTTTGTTGAGCTTTCATGCATTTATAGCTCTAGTGCATCCGTTGCATGGCAATCCCTACTCCTTGCATTAACGTCAATCGATGGGCATCTCCATAGCTCATTGATTAGCCGCGTTGATGCGAGAATTTCTCCTTTTTTTGTCTTCTCCACATAACCCCCATCATTATATTCTATTCCACCCATAGTGCTATATCCATGGCTCACGCTCATGTATTGCGTGAAGGTTGAAAAAGTTTGAGATTACTGAAGTATGAAACAATTGCTTGGCTTGTCATCGGGGTTGGGCATGATGAAAGCATTCTTGTGTGACGAAAATGGACCATGACTAAACTATATGATTTTGTAGGGATGAACTTTCTTTGGCCATGTTATTTTGAGAGGACATAATTGCTTAGTTAGTATGCTTGAAGTATTATTACTTTTATGTCAATATTAAACTTTTATCTTGAATCTTTTGGATCTGAATATTCATACCACAATTAAGAGAATTACATTGAAATTATGCCAAGTAGCATTCCACATCAAAAATTCTGTTTTTATCATTTACGTACTCGAGGACGAGCAGGAATTAAGCTTGGGGATGCTTGATACGTCTCCAACGTATCTATAATTTTTGATTGTTCCATGCTATATTATATTCTGTTTTGGACATTATTGGGCTTTATTATACACTTTATATTATTTTGGGACTAACCTATTAACCGGAGGCCCAGCCCAGAATTGTTGGTTTTTGCCTATTTCAGAGTTTCGCAGAAAAAGAATATCAAATGGAGTCCAAACGGAATGAAACCTTCGGGAACGTGATTTTCGGAACGAACGTGATCCAGAGGACTTGGACCCTACGTCAAGACATCAAACAGGAAGGCACGAGGTAGGGGGCGCGCCTACCCCCCCAGGTGCGCCCTCCACCATCGTGGGCCCCACGTTGCTCCACCGACGTACTTCTTCCTCCTATATATACCTACGTACCCCCAAACTACCAGATACGGAGCCAAAAACCTAATTCCACCGCCGCAACCTTCTGTACCCGTGAGATCCCATCTTGGGGCCTTTTCCGGAGCTTCATCGGAGGGGGCATTGATCATGGAGGGCTTCTACATCAACACCATAGCCTCTCCGATGTTGTGTGAGTAGTTTACCTCAGACCTTCGGGTCCATAGTTATTAGCTAGATGGCTTATTCTCCCTTTTTGGATCTCAATACTATGTTCTCCCCCTCTCTTGTGGAGATCTATTCGATGTAATCTTCTTTTGCCGTGTGTTTGTTGAGACCGATGAAATGTGGGTTTATGATCAAGTTTATCTATGAACAATATTTGAATCTTCTCTGAATTCTTTTATGTATGATTGGTTATCTTTGCAAGTCTCTTCGAATTATCAGTTTGGTTTGGCCTACTAGATTGATCTTTCTTGCAATGGGAGAAGTGCTTAGCTTTGGGTTCAATCTTGCGGTGTCCTTTCCCAGTGACAGTAGGGGCAGCAAGGCACGTATTTTATTGTTGCCATCGAGGAATATGTGTATACCCATTAGAGGAAGGAAACGGTCGCATATAATCAAAGCCCCAAACATCGAATGGTTCAATAACAAGTGAATAATTCATAGGCATTTCTTGACGTCTACTAATATTACCAATTCTTTGACATTCATCACAAGATAAGACAAACTTACGGGCATCTTTGAAGAGAGTAGGCCAATAAAAACGGATTGCCATACCTTATGTGCAGTTCTATCTCCAGCGTGGTGTCCTCGATAAGCCTCGGAGTGGCACTTGCGTAGGATCTGTTCCTGTTCATGCTCAGGTACACAACGCCTAATAACACCATCTACTCCTTGTTTATAAAGATGTGGGTCATCCCAGAAGTAATGTCTTAAATCATAGAAAAACTTTTTCTTTTGCTGGTATGTGAAACTAGGTGTTATAAATTTAGCAACAATGTAATTGGCATAATCAACATACCATGGAGCAGTACGAGAAGCATTTATGACATTTAATTGTTCATCAGGAAAGCTATCATTAATAGGTAGTGGGTCATCAAGAACATTTTCTAACCTAGACAAGTTATCTGCAATGGGGTTCTCAGCTCCCTTTCTATCAATAATATGTAAATCAAATTCTTGTAGCAAGAGAACCCATCTAATAAGTCTAGGTTTAGCATCTTTCTTTTCCATAAGATATTTAATAGCAGCGTGATCAGTGTGAATAGTTACTTTAGAATCAACAATATAAGGTCTGAACTTATCACAAGCAAATACAACTGCTAAGAATTATTTTTCTGTAGTATCATAATTTCTTTGGGCACTGTCTAGAGTTTTACTAGCATATTAGATAACATTTAATTTCTTGTTAACTCTTTTGACCTAGAACAGCACCTACAACATAATCACTAGCATCACACATAATTTCAAAGGGCAAATTCCAATCTGGTGGCTGAACGATAGGTGCAGAAATCAATGCTTTCTTAAGTATTTCAAATGCTTCTACACAATCATCATCAAAGACAAATGGTATATCTTTTTGTAAGAGATTAGTCAGAGGCCGAGAAATTTTTGAGAAGTCCTTAATGAACCTCCTATAAAAACCGGCATGACCAAGGAAATTTCTTATACCTTTGATGTCCTTGGGACATGGCATCTTTTCAATAGCATCCACTTTAGCTCTATCAACTTCAATACCTCTTTCAGAAATTTTATGCCCCAAGACAATGCCTTCATTAACCATAAAGTGGCACTTCTCCCAATTCAAGACAAGATTAGTTTCTTCACATCTCTGCAAAACTCGATCAAGGTTACTTAAGCAATCATCAAAAGAGGATCCATAAACGGAGAAATCATCCATGAAAACCTCACATATCTTTTCACAAAAATCAGAGAATATAGCCATCATGCATCTTTGAAAGGTAGCAGGTGCATTACATAAACCAAAAGGAATACGTCTATAAGCATAAGTACTGAAAGGGCAAGTAAAAGTGGTCTTTGCTTGATCATCAGCTGACACAGGTATTTGAGAGAAACCAGAGTAACCATCTAGAAAGCAAAAATGTGTATGTTTGGATAATCTTTCTAGAATCTGATCAATAAAGGGTAAGGGGCAATGATCCTTTTTAGTAGCCTTATTTAATTTGCGAAAATCAATTACCATCCTATAACCTGTAATAATTCTTTGCGGAATCAATTCATCTTTATCATTAGGAACGACAGTAATACCTCCTTTCTTAGGGACACAATGGACAGGACTTACCCACTGACTATCAGCAAAGGGATAAATTATACCTGCCTTAAGGAGCTTTAGTATTTCCTTTCTTACCACTTCTTTCATCTTAGGATTCAACCGTTGTTGATGATCAATAACTGGTTTGGCATCTTTCTCCAAATTTATTTTGTGTTGACATAGAGCGGGACTAATGCTCTTAAGATCATCAAGAGTATATCCAATAGCAGCACGGTGCTTCTTCAGACTTTTCAATAATTTTTCTTCCTCCATCTCTGAAAGGTTCGCACTAATAATAACATGATATATCTTCTTTTCTTCAAGATAAGCATATTTAAGAGTATCAGGAAATGGTTTAAGCTCAAACATGGGATCACCCTTGGGTCGAGGAGGATCCCCTAGGATTTCAACAGGCATTGTGTTTCAGAATAGGTCACTGTTTAAAGGATACTTCATCTATTTCCCTTCTTTCATTCATAAACATATCATTTTCATGGTCTAGCAAATATTGTTCTAAAGGATCACTAGGAGGCACGGCAATAGAAGCAAGACCAATAATTTTATCCTTACTAGGAAATTCCACACGAGGTTGTCTACGAAATTTAGAAAAATTAAACTCATGAGACATATCATCCAAATCAATAGTAACAACATCCTTTTCACAGTCTATCTTAGCATTAACATAGTTCAAGAAGGGTCTACCAAATATAATGGGACAAAAGCTATCTTGTGGGGAACCACGAACAAGAAAATCAGCAGGATATTTAGCCTTCCCACACAAGACTTCAACATCTCTAACAATCCCAATTGGTGAAATAGTATCTCTATTGGCAAGGTTTAATGGTGACATCAATATCTTCTAACTCAGCGGGGGCAATATCATGCATAATTTCTTTGTATAAGGAAATGGGTATTGCACTAGCACTAGCACCCATATCGCACAAGCCATGATAACAATGATCTCCTATTTTAACAGAAATAACAGGCATGCCTACCACAGGTCTATGTTTATCTTTAGCACCAGGCTTAGCAATTCTAGCAGTCTCATCACAGAAATAAATAACATGCCCATCGATATTATCAGCCAAGAGATCTTTAACAATAGAAATATTAGGTTCAACTTTAACTTGCTCATGAGGTGTATAAGTTCTAATATTACTTTTACGAACCATAGTTGAAGCTGTAGCATGATCCTTTATCCTAACAGGAAAAGGTGGTTTCTCAACATAAGCAGTAGGAACAATAGGATCATTATAAGTGATAGTCTTTTCTTCAACTTTAATAGGTTCAACTACTTTTACTTCTATGGGAGGATGATATTCTCCTTAGGGAGATCAACATGAGCAGCAAAAGATTCACAAAAAGAAGCTACTATCTCAGAGTCAAGTCCATATTTAGTGCTAAATTTACAGAAAACATCGGTATCCATAAAAGATATAACACAATCAAACTCAGGTGTTATACCTGACTCCTTACCTTCGTCGAGATCCCAATCTTCAGAGTTGCATTTAATTCTTTCCAATAAATCCCATTTGAATTCAATAGTCTTCATCATAAAAGAACCAGTACAAGAAGTATCGAGCATGGAGCGATTGTTGTCAGAAAGCCGAGCATAAAATTTTTGAATAATCATTTCTCTTGAGACCTCATGATTGGGGCATGAATATAACATTGACATAAGCCTCCCCCAAGCTTGAGCGTTGCTTTCTCCTTCGCGAGGCCAAAAATAATATATATAATTACGATCATGATGAACAAGATGCATAGGATAAAACTTCTGATGGAATTCCAATTTCAACCGTTTGTAGTCCCATGACCCCATATCATCACTTAGCCTATACCATGTCAATGCATCTCCCTTCAAAGATAAAGGGAAGACCTTCTTCTTGATAACATCATCGGGCATACCTGCAAGCTTAAATAATCCACAAACTTCATCCACATAGATTAAGTGTAAATCGGGATGCAATGTTCCATCTCCAGCAAAAGGATTAGCTAGCAGTTTCTCTATCATACCCGAAGGAGTTTCAAAGTAAACATTTTCATTTTCAGTAGGTTCGGTAGGTTGAGGAGCAACTCTTTGCTCTACTGGTCGAGGTGAAGATACCCCGAACAAGTCCCTCAAAGGATTACTTTCCATAGTAACAAGTGACAGTAAATTTCAGCACACTATATAAATTTTTCCTTACCAAATTCCACCTACCCAAGGCGCTTCACTCCCCGGCAACGGTGCCAGAAAAGAGTCTTGATGACCCACAAGTATAGGGGATCTATCGTAGTCCTTTCGATAAGTAAGAGTGTCGAACCCAACGAGGAGCAGAAGGAAATGATTAGCGGTTTTCAGCAAGGTATTCTCTGCAAGCACTGAAATTATCGGTAACAGATAGTGTTGTGATAAGGTAATTGGTAACGAGTAACAAGTGACAAGTGTAAATAAAGTGCAGCAAGATGGCCCAATCCTTTTTGTAGCAAAGGACAAGCCTGGACAAACTCTTATATAGAGAAAAGCGCTCCCGAGGACACATGGGAATTATCGTCAAGCTAGTTTTCATCATGCTCATATGATTCACGTTCGGTACTTTGATAATTTGATATGTGGGTGGACCGGTGCTTGGGTGCTGTCCTTACTTGGACAAGCATCCCACTTATGATCAACTCCTATTGCAAGCATCCGCAACTACAAAAGAAGTATTAAGGTAAACCTAACCATAGCATGAAACATATGGATCCAAATCAGCCCCTTACGAAGGAACGCATAAACTAGGGTTTAAGCTTCTGTCACTCTAGCAACCCATCATCTACTTATTACTTCCCAATGCCTTCCTCTAGGCCCAAACAATGGTGAAGTGTCATGTAGTCGACGTTCACATAACACCACTAGAGGAGAGACAACATACATCTCATCAAAATATCGAACGAATACCAAATTCACATGACTACTAATAGCAAGACTTATCCCATGTCCTCAGGAACAAACGTAACTACTCACAAAGCATATTCATGTTCATAATCAGAGGGGTATTAATATGCATAATGGATCTAAACATAGATCTTCCACCAAATAAACTAACTAGCATCAACTACAAGGAGTAATCAACACTACTAGCAACCTACAGGTATCAATATCAGACTTAGAGGCAAGGATTGGATACAAGAGATGAACTAGGGTTTGAGAGGAGATGGTGCTGGTGAAGATGTTGATGAAGATGGACCCCCTCCCGATGAGAGGATCGTTGGTGATGACGATGGCGATGATTTCCTCCTCCCGAAGGGAAGTGTCCCCGGCAGAACAGCTCCGCCGGAGCCCTCGATTGGTTCTGCCAAGGTTCCGCCTCGTGGCGGCGGAGTCTCGTCCCGAAAGCTTGCTTATGATTTTTTCTCGGATGAAAGACTTCATATAGCAGAAGGTGGGCACCGGAGGGCCACCAGGGGGCCCACGAGGCAGGGGGCGCGCCCCCACCCTCGTGGCCAGGGTGTGGGTCCCCTCTGGTAGTTTCTTCGCTCAGTATTTGTTATTATTTCCAAAAATAACTTCCGTGGAGTTTCAGGACTTTTGGAGTTGTGCAGAATAGGTCTCTAATATTTGCTCCTTTTCCAGCCCAGAATTCCAGCTGCCGGCATTCTCCCTCTTTATGTAAACCTTGTAAAATAAGAGAGAATAGGCATAAGTATTATGACATAATGTGTAATAACAGCCCATAATGCAATAAATATCGATATAAAAGCATGATGCAAAATGAACGTATCAACTTCCCCCTCCCGGAGTGATGTTTCCCCGGCAGAACAGCTCCACCGGAGCCCTAGATTGGTTTCGCCAGGTTCCGCCTCGAGACGGCGGTGCTTCGTCCTGAAAGCTTCCTTCTGATTTTTTCCAAGGAGAAAGACTTCATATAGGAAAAGATGGGCACCGGAGGCCTGCCAGGGGGCCCACGAGGTAGGGGGCATGCCCAGGGGGTAGGGCGCGCCCCCACCCTCGTGGACAGGGTGTGGCCCCCCTCTGGTGCTTTCTTCGCCCAATATTTTTAATATATTCCAAAACTGACTTCCGTGGAGTTTCATGATTTTT